>NW_028278131.1:0-199283 GCF_059751315.1 Micrasema longulum | reverse complement strand
GAATCCAGTCCTTGTCTACAAAAATTTGGACAAACTTAAAATATTGTTGTTAAATGTTTTAGTTTTCATTAGGTTTTTTTTTCAACTCGCATAAAATGCCTAAAATAGTCGACAAAAACATTTGAGAATTCTTATCCATTATGTCATGAGTAAATTCACGGCTTGAATTACTATTCCTATAGTCCTTGGTACGAGTGTTAGCTCAAAGTGAAATCAATTTATTATTTTTTACTGATGTACGTAAGAATGAATAAATCGACCCGTTGGGGTTAATATTACCTTGGTATATAAATTTATCATTTAAAATAATTAATTTACTAAGCAAAAACAATGAATTCATTTACTAAGCGCAACGACAATCATTTACACTAAACGAAATTTGTCAAAAATTTGCTAAAAAACAATGCTCTTAATAAAGTCAAAAAGTTATTTTAAAACAGTTGAATAGACAATTTTAGTATAATATCGTGAATAGATTTAAAAATAATTTAATGTAAAAAAAATACTTTAAATATTTATATGTAGAGAAATGTGACCAAATATGGTATAGTATCCCTAATATGGAACACCATTTTTTTTTCGAACAAACAGTTCCTGACAAGACTATATTTTATCTCGTTCACTCACTTTAGTATCGCACTCATTTTATCTTGTCTTTCCGACAAACGCTGTTGGAGTGGCGGAAGATTTTTGCTTTGGCAGTGATAATTAAGCTAGATGATTTTCTTTAATTTGTTGAAAATAACACTGTGATTATATGTTAAGTAAACTGTATTTATTTTTGTGTTAATACTTTCAACACGTTTTATTGTTTGTGTTGTTATGTTTGAAATATACCTTCTGATAAGTTTAAACTTATCTCCAATTCCGAATATGGACAGTCACTGGAGGTCTAATTATAGAATATTCCATTTTTGGGTTATAACACTTAGGAGGTTGGATATTTCTTACTATCATTTGTTATATTGAATATCGTCGTAACACTAAAAAAATATTATTTGATATTAAAAATTAAGATGAAGCAATCAACAGAATATAAAAACAAAGCTAACTAAGGAAAAAGAAAACTAAAGTTCCTGGAAACTGGACATTTTTTTCTAGACATGATAATAATAGATGTAGTTTGAATGTCTATAGTAAAGGCTCTGGGCGCACAATGACTGCGCTGGCTGGTCCGATATTGATGATTTTTGGAAGAAAATTAAGTTAGATCTTAATTTTAAATAAGTTTTCTTGATCCCGTTAAAGGAAAATGTTAATTTTGTTATTTAAAAAAAACCGTTGTGCTTTATTATAATGTTTAATTTTTGGATACCTATTCCATAAATGGCTACCATTTTGTTATTTTGATTTTTGCACAATGTTGATAATTTTAATTCATATTAAAACTAGAAAGGCTGTTACTGAATTTAGCAAAACTCTATGATTAATTAAGATTACGGTCTTTAATTTGTAAAACAGTTGTCTTTTTTTTCAAGGAACAAAATGGTATCCTATATTTGGTCGCTTTCCTCAACATATAATATTTTAACATTATTTACTAAACGTTTCTACCTCTCTAATGGGGCAAGATGCTCGTGTTTATTGTCTGTTTTGTGGCTTCGTGTATTGACACGATATGATTTTTTGAAAACCGATTTTGTTAAATCGAATTAGTTTGTATAACAATAAGCATTCATTTTTTATGATCCATAACAATAAATAAATTTGCACAAAAACCAAAGGCCAAAATTTACCTATTATTTTAATTAAAATATATTTTTCTCTTCATTATTTCATAGTCGAATCTAGAACGTCACATCTTTGAAGTATTAAAAAAGCTTTATAAAATATACTGCATTTGTAACAATGCATAACAAAGTGCAAATGAAAGCAAAAAGGCGTTTCTACCTGTTTTTTTTCACGGAAAATAAAAGTACAGTATTGTGCGAATGAATCGAATAAGAGTATTTTTTTACGTATGGCAACACTCGTATGTCTACTTGACAGTTGTTTAGCGCCAAAAATTATGACTTACAGTTCATTGACCCTTTGGGAGCTCTCATATTGGTGTACTACCTGTTGTTTTTTTACATTTTCTCAATAAAGGACTAATTTTATAAATTGCTTTTAAGTGTTTTTACAGTGTTTTTACAGTGTTTTTAAGTTGGTTTAAATCTTAGATATCACGCCGAGGAAAAGGAAACAGATTATAAGCTTAAGTGAACATACATCAAAGGCTCAGAAGAAGATTGCAAATGAACGTTTTGTGAGTCAGGGAGCAGTCAGCAAGATTATTAAGCAGAAAAGAGAAACAGGATCAGTTGAAGCCAAGAGAATTGGAAAATGTGGAAGAAACCGGAAAACTAATGTCCGAGATAAAATATCTTTAATCAGAAATAGTAAGTTAAACCCCAGGAAAATAAGTTATAAACTTCAATGAGATTTGGTAGCCATTGGGGTGATGATACATGACTCAACAGTACGAAGAAGACTCATAGAATCTGGAAGAAAAGCAATTCGACCTCAGAAGAAACAACTCCTGACAAAAAATACCTCCTCTCTTATGTCTACGTTAGATAAAAAATCAAATAACCAATATTGAAATAGCATGATGTATGCCTGCTCGTATTTAAAAATAGGCTAAATCTATTTTGGAAAATTCATTTCCAATGCGACCGTAGACGCTCAATCGCTGATAGTTTCTAAAGCAAACAGTTTATCATGTGGGATTTGTTTAATTTATTATTACATGTATTTTTGGTACCAGAAAAAAATGTCTCGTGATAATTTACGATGTGATAATTTCTTGATAATACACGATCTGGAATTTTCTGGATTTTGAGCTTATACCGAGTGAATAATTGGCTAAATAAAATTTGTAAACATGGGTTTATTAGTCATTAACACTACAAAAAAGAAACATTAATTTAAGACATATCAAAATATTTACATAACTTTAAAAGTTTTTGAAACAATCTGCTGATATAATAACGAACCTATATCGCATAAACTGTTATTTCGTTACTTTATTGATTACTTACGTTTATACTTTGTAGATTATTATAACAACTATGTATTACGAATTAATACCTAATGCTTCTTTTATTTTGTGCATTGATTTATGTTTGTAACCATTTGCATTTAATTTATATTCTTCTATTTTTATGTGCTTAATAACGCTTTTCTACTTTCTAGATCATATTATTTTTTGTAACTATGTATAACTTTGATTATATTTTCTTTAAAAGTGTTTAATGTTGTTATTTTTGAATGGTTATTTTTAATTTTGTAATTGTTTAATGTGTAATTTTTTATTCTAATTTACTATATTTTTTCCTGTTAATTATTATGGCTTAACACAGGCACAGCCAAAAATGCCATAGTGCTTTCATTAAAATGTAAACTGGAAATTTATTTTAAATAAATAAATTAGACTATGATAAAACTTAATAATGGATTTTGTAACTCCAAAACTGAAAAAAATATATTTGATAGTTATTTTGACAGAGATGAAGAACATTTTCAAATAGGTAATGTGGAAGTCTAGATTTTTATAAAAGCTTACGACCTGTCATTAGTCGGTTTGAGTGATCACTTTATTCTGCCGATGTTTAAACATTCACGTTTTTTTTTTATTCTTGTTCATCTTATATCTGAAAAATCATTATTTTGTTATTTTTCAATGAAGATATTGTGTAAAATTTCTTTTATTAATGTACAAACATTGATAAAGAAGCTTGTGTGTAACTTTGAAACCGATCGGTAGAAAGAAGTAAAAATAAGTGGTTAAAAACAAAGTCATTTTATTTATTTTTTTATTAGAAAGGTATTGCGTTTTGTAGTTATCATTTTTACATTGTATTTATTACGAGTTTTTGGCCTCGTGCTGTAATGGTCAGCGCGTTTGCCTACCATGCAAGAGATCTCGGGTTCGATTTCCGAGATGGTTGGTATGAAATATTTATTTGAAAGGGCATTTTCACACTTTAATATTTTATAGTCCCTGGACTGGTGCCTGAAGCGTAAGACTGATTTTTTAACATTCATGTAACAAAATGATCAAGATACGCTGCGATTGGTGTACCAATTCTGTTCCCAATGCACCATTAGGTGCGAAAAGGGAATGATGATGATGGTGATTATTTATTATAAGAAAACCTGTGATTTGACATTAATTTATCTGTTAAATTAATAATGCATCTCTGTAGGCCTGCCTAGAAAATTAAATAAAAAATGCATTTGATACAAAGCTTGTCCCTGCGTTTTCAATTTTTATAAATTGATTTCTTCTTTTTTCTCTTTTTTCTTTGAATTTCATCTTTATTTTATTAAAACACCATCTTCCAATTTTACCAGACATTTTGCGAAATTCGTGATAGAATAATAATTCATTAAATTGAATTTTCAATTATTAATTTTTCAAGAAATTATACATTACGCAATACTTTCAGACAAGTTATCTCGACATTTTTCGGGCACGGCTTTAAATATAATTTATACTATTAATATCATGACAAGATAACAATATTACTAAAGCTAAAACAGGTTTTGTGTTTCATGTTGTTAGCAAAAATGGATTATTTATACATGTAATAACGTTATCAGGATTAAGTTTACTATAAAAATACATTATTACATAAATTTCAAATATCAAACAAAGAAAAAATTTCTAAAAATATTTTTTGCACCAGTGACGTAGGTTCGGTTTGATAAAAATAGTCACGTTATAAACATGGAGTAATTACCTTTCTTGCATCTATTCGCAATGATATCAATGAAGAGAAAAACATAATCTCAAAACTATCTATGACCAGGGGGCGGGCACTCTAATATCCTCAATTTTAATCAGTGGACCCCGAAGGTGCTTTTCTTTTGTAATATAAAGCATCATATTTACATATAATGTGTAAAGGTATTTTATTATCTGCACTGCAGAAACCACATCTAGATAAATGTAAGTATAAATAAAGAAATAATATCATTTAATGATTATGATTGTAGTTAATATTAAAACGTCATGACCTCCTTCATTAAAATACTTTCAATTTATTCGGGGTCATTTTTTTAATGGGGGTTCATTGACACGTCTTTACTAGATATTTAAACATAATAACATGTCAGTTTTAATATCAATAGTACATGTATTATGTATATTTTTTCTGTGAAATAGTTCATAGCCAAAATACGAATAAGATTGGTTTCCTGTTTTACCGATTACCAAATAGTGCCATTAACAAAAATAGTCCATACAAAAACTAATCACACAAAAATACAATAATAAATACCTCTAGTTTTTTTTGTAACGTTTTTCATCGAGTTAAAGAAAAAAAAACATTATTGTCTACAATAATGGCGAGTGAAGTCTTGCAATTATGTTTTTTATTAACTTTTAATAACCGCTCCCTTTTCCCGCCTTTCGTAGCATAGTTTTCATATTTATTTTGTTTTATTTTATTTTATTTTATTTTATTTTATTTTATTTTATTTTATTTTATTTTATTTTATTTTATTTTATTTTATTTTATTTTATTTTATTTTATTTTATTTTATTTTATTTTATTTTATTTTATTTTATTTTATTTTATTTTATTTTATTTTATTTTATTTTATTTTATTTTATTTTATTTTATTTTATTTTATTTTATTTTATTTTATTTTATTTTATTTTATTTTATTTTATTTTATTTTATTTTATTTTATTTTATTTTATTTTACTTTATTTTATTTTATTTTATTTTATTTTATTTTACTTTATTTTATTTTATATATATAATTATTATTATTTTTTTTTTTTTTATATTTAATATTACATATTTAGTAACTGGGAATCTATATAAAACTGGTGAATAGAAAATGAAAACTGAGTGTTCTCTGTTTAGGATAGTCTCCATCTAACATGGCTCAGCCTGTTTTAAGAAGTAGATTTTATTTTATCTTTTAAAGCATAATTATTTCTATACTAATATAACAATAACAAAAAAAGCTTAATCTACTTTATTATAAATGCCTAGCTTATCAAATGTAAGAAATTAAAAATCGTATACAAATATAATGTATATATATGTGCCAAGAATACATGTTACTTAAATATAAATAATAAAAAACAAATATCAAGTAATGAAATACATAAACATATAAATAATATGTGTACCAATTATATAAAGTACTACGTTTATTGATCTACATATATTTTTCAAAAAAATCTCTCGTTACACTATATGTGCAGTTATTTTTATTTTAAAATTTGTTTTACATTTTGAGTCTTTTATATTTGGCAATAAATCATTAAATATTTTTGAAGCAATTACATTATGTTGCTTTTTACCAAAGGCGGTTAATACAAATGGAAATATTATTTAGATTTCTATTAAATTATTATTATGCATTTAATTATTTTACTAGCCCTTGTATCGTGGTGAAATGGGGACAAAAGAGGGACCATTGCTATTTACTAAAATCCACGGCGAGAAAAGAGTCCTGTAGTTCTTTGGACATATTTCCAGGGGAAACTCTGATATTTTGGAAAAAAACTATCCTCCTGGGAAGTGTCGAAGTGACCAGGTCGCGTGGACGTCAACCGGCAAGATAGCTTATTCACTGAATTATCAGAACCATCACTGACAAATCCCTACAGAACAGCACAATACCATTCCAGATGGAGGAAGACTGTCCACAGATGAGCCATGCCTGGAGTCATGCGTGATCACCATCCTCAGATATGAGGCACAGATTGAAAAGAGAGACGAGTATACCAACCATGTATATCTAAACCTGCGGTGCTATTCTGAACCGCCCCTGCGGCCGTAGAAAACACTTTTATCTCGCGTATTCCATATGTAAATACGCGAGATAAAAGCTTTTTCTATGACCACGAGAGGGTTTGGAATATCACCCCTGTGCCTCGATTATGAACGCTATCTTCATCTGTATATATCGAGACGGTATATTTAACTTCTTACTATCTGTATCTTACCTCGGTATGTTCTACCTACTAGTCATATCGACATCATATGATCTAAACGAGCCAACGAATGACCGCAAACAATTAGTCCGCGTTCTTTACGTTATTAACATTTAAAATAGTTCTCATTTATATTTTAAATAAGCTTCAGTGATAGAAAGTGACCACTTCAAAGTGATTATAAACTCCAATAAATCCCAATTCAAGCTAAAAAGCTCGCTTAAATATGCTTTTCATATGACTTTAAACCATTGCCAAAACGATATGCTAAATGATCGTCTGCATTTATCTACTGAAGTAGTACTGAGCGATTACGAGGCCGACTCTCGATTCGTTTTCTCAGAAAGATAGTAAAACAATGGAAAAAATGTGATAACTAAATTATTTTTTTACAGTGGTAACTTTTTAACGCCTCATATGTGTTAATAGGACAGAACCTAGTGACATTATTTTCGCATCTAGGCGTTTGTTTTATTAAACTGAGAGTTATGTCTTAATTTAATTCGACTTCAAAATTTACTTATTTCTCTCTCATATATTTTAATAGGCTTTTAAAAAAAGTGCCAACCTCGAAACGATTAAAAATTATAATAAATCATAATTAAAGGAAAAATTGCTCGGTGGAACAAAACTTTTGACACTTTTCATGCGTAGATAAACGTATCAAGGGGTTCTAGACCCGTCGGTTTAAACCAATGTACTTACATCAAATCTTGATGGTATCGGTAGTATATCTTTGTAGTTGGTCGGGAGACTTTTATCTTCAACTATGAAGCCATACTGAAGCTATGTCATTTTAGAGCGTAGATATGTGTACCGTGACGTTCGCTTCCCCTTGTTTTATATCGATGTACCTACCCAAAACTTGAAGGTGGGGGGTCGGTAGTATTTCTTTGGAATCGCTAGAGGGAATTTATCTTCAACTATACCGTCAAAGTGAAGGTATGACGTCTTTATCTTCCCATCATAATCGGGCCCTGGTACTAATACAACCGAACCAGCGGAAAACTCTGGCTTTATATTATATACACGGATTTTTTGTCTTTTTATGATTTACGTAATTCTTTCATTTTCTGGAAAATTTTAACAAGTTGCAAATAACCGCGCAATAAACCGGGTATCCGTTGTGGTAGAGCGGGATTCGAACCTCGGACCTCTGATCTGGGACTCGCGCCGCTGGACTATCACAGAACCGCTGCACCATTTTATCTTCAATTATCTTAGTTGAATTAAAACATGAAAATTATTAATTAAATTATCTTTTTCAATGTGTTGCAATAATATTGATAAGTTTCAAAAAAATAAAATGGATTAGGTACATTATTTTGAAACGATTTCACAACTCATTAACCATTTGTAATCTTAAACATGCATGTATACCGGCATAAAGCGATAGGGAAATTCGAAGAAAACATGGATTAAACTGTCAAGTAAGTACGATTTACAATAGCATAAGTGTTACAAAGTTGGATTTGCGGGACACATTGTTATTATTTTTATTTGCCTCTTATTTTGTTACATGCCCTGGTTTATCGTAATAGTTGGTAAAGTATTTTTTGTCGACTTTGCCAGAAATCGAATCCGACATTACTAAATGTTAGCCAAACGCCCTGACCACCAACGGTACAGAAATCGATAAAATCTTAAGATGTCTGAGCAAATCATGAGAGGGTTAAAAAAACAAAACATGTCTATAAATATTAAAACATGTACACTTTCTCCAAAATAGTTCCCTATTTTTTTTTCATTAAAAAAGAGAAGTATTTACGTTCTTATGATTTACCCAAACATTTATTTTTTGTGGCATTTTCAGCGAGTTGCAATTAAATCACTATTAGAAAATGGAAATATAGTTGTGGTAGAGCGGGGTTCGAACCTAGGACCTTTGATTCGTGAGTCCGCGACACTAGTCACGGGACCACATCCCTTTTCTCAATTTCGAATCTTGGCTTAATTATCATCAACATTCTTTCAATAGTAAATTGATTTTACATAAAAAAAATTAGGGGTATTTATAGTAATTTGTATCCTAAATAAAATATTGTATCTATTATTATTACAATGTATAACTTATACAGCGCCTTTTATATAATTTAATCCCTTAAGGGCGCTTTACAAATACATGAATATTTATTGTAATCTGTATTATAGATAACTTATACAGCGCATCCGAGATCCTTATTTTTTTATATTTTTTTTATACGCCTCCACTCAACCGAGGTGCGAAAAGCCGATCGACTGAAGTCCATTTAAGCCTATTGCCTGCTAGTTATAATATAATTTGAAGTGTAATGTTCCTTTCAGAGCACAAGATTTTTTTTTCTTTTTTGGACAGGTAATGGGAATTTTAATACTTATTATAAGTCAATTTAAGAATTGATTGTAACAATATATTCAGACTGTAAAAAAAATTGAAAAAATAAACAAAACAAAATGAATATTTTGTGTCGGGTCCAAAATTTCAAACGAATAATTTCATATATTAAAAACATCTGAATCGAATACTGTTTTTGGCCATTATTGATTTTTACAGTTTATTTTAAAGATAAATATTATTATGTATGTAATTCAAACATATTTATCCTGAAGCAATTATTCATAGCTAAATAGGCATTAATACAAATATGCTAACGTATACGTGTGTCTGTGTTAATTTGGTATATTGATTTGTTATGTTTTTTTATGTATGTTTAGTAATTTTCGATTTTCATTTTTTAAATAGATATCAAAAGTTTTATTATGTACAGATTTTTAATTTTTAATTATTTTTCAAAAAATATTTACAAAATAGTCTTAAATTAAAGTCCTGCTGAGTTGCATACATACAACTCGTCAGCAGGTTCTTATAAATTGCATCGATTATTTACACTTAGCCTACATTAACAATAATTTTACTTGAAAAACATTACATATTACATTATCAAAAATTAAAAGCTATCACTAATACAAAAAACTTTTTTCTATTAACCATAATTTGAGCACACGTCTCACTCCTGTATTTAACTCAGTATTTTTAATATTGTTTGGTAACATGTCCAATATTTTTGGTATACTGTATTGCAGTGTCCTTTTGCCATATTTATTGCAATATCTAGCCCTTCCAAACTTGAAAACCTGATATTGTAATCATGTACCAAGTTGTGTTTATACTCGAAATGCGACGCATGCTGACAAATTAATTTGTACCAAAGTAGAGCCCTAATAGATAATTTATTTACAGATTTATACATGTAATTATTATTGTTTTGTGACACACATCCGATTTTTTAAATTTAGTACCATAGTATAATGCATGCATCTACGTACAATACCTACGTAATTATGGAAACCGTTTATTGATTGAAATTATCTAACTTTTATTAAAAAATTGTAATAAAGAGAAAAAACAGAAATGTGCAATTATCTTTTTTCAATATAATTCACAAATGCAATTCGCATTTTTAACAGGATTCAACGGGAATATTGCTAGGGTCATGAGCGTCCCTGGCAAGGTTTGAATTTTGCGCCCACCACGACTTATTTTCTAGGAAGAGAAAAAGAAAAGAAAGCTGTGGTTCAGCAAAGTGCGCCCCCCCGAGGGTTGCGCCCCTGGCATCCGCCAGCCTGGCCAGCCCCTAGCTACGACGCTGATGCGAACTATTAAATTTATTATTTAGTATCTGCACGCATATAAAAGTATTGTAGGTATGTATGCGTGGGTTTTTTCTCGTATTTTGATATATTTGGAAATAAAACTATGTAGGATAGTTAAAACATTTCAATAAAAAAAGAAAAATGGTATCTAATGGGCACAGAAAACGTCATGGGATATTACAGCAGATAAATTTTAGAAAACTGGATTTTTTTATGTAACTAGTTACTAGTTACATAATGTTGTAAATTGGATGTTTATAAAAATTGTATTGTTTATCCTTGGTAAAGCAAAATATTTATTAAATTCATTGTATTTGAGATCTCCAAAATAATTTAGCTATATCACAAGTCCATCGCTTATTAAGCAGTCGCTAATCCTATGTGCCAGTAGATGTATTTATAAACAATAATTGGCAACAGCACACTGACGGCTAATGATTGCACTGCATACCCCGTGAGTGACGTAAGACCCCACCCTCTGACCCGCCCCCTAACTTGAGAAAAACTGTTTTATGCTGTGTATTATAAATAATAACTAAAACGCATCACCGATATTAATATGAACCGATCGAAATTAAGTTTATGGTTAAAAATATCGTTAGTTAAATATCATTGAACGGGCTTAACCATCTTAGACGGAAACTAAATAGAATCGAAATGAAAATTCATGTAAAAATATTTTATACAAATATTCATTAGACATAAACAAATACGTCATATTTGCAAAATATTTTTTTGACGCACATTTTGATTGTTAAAATCATGAGTACTACAAACAATGTTGAAATGCAGTAGTATTAGTGCAGTCGATAAATTAATTAGTCACTAAATTTTATACCTAGTAATATTTTTCAAATAAGTTAAGCTCGTCTTCAAAAAATAAAACATTTGCGTAACGAACTGTAATTACGTCATCGAGCTGTTTTCAGCTATATCACAACCAGCATCCTTTAATAAGTTTATTTGAAGTCATAAACCACTCGTATGAATAGTTCAATAAATTGACTTTTATAAAATAGTGTCAATAATAATTATTTATAAACAAAAATAAGGTAGGAGTTTAATTGAAAATGTAATGCGCGCAATTTCATTGATGTCTAATTAATTTGAATAGATCTCACCTCGTCAAGAATATCCTCATCCATGATGTACCGTGACAAGACGATGCACTTAGCTGCAATGAATGCAAGTTAACACTATGTTGAATTCGGAATGTGAGCTGTTTATGTACGGCAATTTCCTTGAAGATAAACAAGCCAGTATTGCACGGATTAGTCTTTTATCGCGACGATTACAAAATAAAATCTCGCCCTTTTCTCTAGGCGAGCCTCGACTCCATCAGTTCGGTCACGCGAATGGCACTGATTACATGACCATTGAAGACTTTTCCGACGTCTTAGTTCTCTGTGGCGGCGACACAACTTTATTTCCGATCACACAACAAACGAACGTACTGGTCTAAGCGCCGACTTGACAAAATATACATTTAGATAATACCCACTTATAAGTGACAACGTTATCCGCTTCTCTTCCACACCTACATTTCTACTCTGTTTGTTTGGTTATTTACGAGAAGCTTTTTAGCCCTCAAATAACAGAGATACATCGACAGTTTAAAGTAAGTTGAGGCACTACAGAGATTTTCAGGAAACAGTTTATGATTTTTTGAGGAACGAAAAAACACGTTGAGAATGTGATTACTAAATATGTGTTTTTTGCCAATTTGTTTTATTTTATCAAACTTTAATTATAATTTTAAATTACGTTTTTTAAAAAACTTTTAATATATTATAAATTATATTTCATCGCTTATAGTGATGACATATTGTAGATTGTGCCCGCAATTATTCAGATATTTCTATTTGAAGTGAGAATCTATCGCAGGGAATTTCGACACCGAAAAATATTATTTTTAAGAAAAAATTCGCTGTCATTTGTCGGTCCGACAACTGCCATATCTATCCACTTTATCAATTTAAACGTTTATTGTTAATTAATATCGCAGGCTTGACTTTTTTACACTTAATAAAAAAAGTAGGAACGAGTCTCGAGTCTCGACTCGTTTTATTTTGAGTTTATTCAAGTAAAATTCTAGTAAGATTCCAGCAGATAAAATTATAGTCTAAGTTCAACTCTAGACAGGTAGGTACAAAATAATTTACACAACAGATTTCAGAATCATACCCAACTAACGCACATGACACTATACAATTATTAACATTTCGATTAAAACTAGTGAATCAGCCGAATACGATAAACTCAATGTTTTTTTTGTTTTATTACTTTAGTAAAACGATTGGTTGCATATTAGTTATTATTAAAACACTATTGATGTTTAAAATACTTAAAATAATACGCTTTTAAAATACAAGGAACACAACACTCGTTTCACAAAACGCAATCTTACTGATAACGTTATATTACGTATTATTAATTAATGATGTACATATGTAGTAACTGGTAACTTTGGTCGGTCATTTCAGGTGCCTTGCAACAACACTAAGCAATAATATCTGGTTTCTCAAACAAAATAGGTCTATAATTGTAGGTATATTTTCATCTGTCAAATTTACTCCAGGGCCCCGATTTCAATGGGAAGTTAACAGAGCTATCTTCAATTGTCTATAAAGAAACCCGATATGTGTGTACGAAAATGAGTATATTTGCATGAACATTCAAAATATCTTCGTTTGTAATCTATAATTGAACGTGTTTAGAAGAAAAAACTGTATGTAAAAGGGAAGAAATAAAGTTAAATATCTGCCTCTCTCAAAATTTCTAGGATTTTTGACCTAAATTTACATACATTGTCACAAAAAATATCAGCTTCGGAAAAATTGTTCCAAGTCCAAGATTGTTCAATGATCTTCCACAAACCATCATGAAAAAAAAAGAGCTGATGAAATATCTTCTAGATACTTTATAGTGCCTGTTTATAAATAAATTTGCAAAATATAAATAAAATAAATATAATATAAACCTGTCATAAAAAAAAAAATGTGTCCCACCGAAAAGTCTTTAGACTTAGTGGGTAACAAATTCTTGTACGTATTTTTCTAATTATAAAATAAACGCTGCTCTGCAGCACTGAAACTGAAATCTATTGTTATATTGGTAGCATTTTCTAGGTATTGTAGATTGTTTCAAATAGTTTGTTGACGCGTTTTCTGTGTAAAACAGAAGATTTTGTCTTGTCGGTCTAGATGGCACACGGAATGGAAGTCTTTCAAGTAGGTTAGGAGAATAAATTTTATTATTTATAAATTTGTTTAATATAAAATAACTGGTCTAACATTATTCTTCAATTTTTAAGAGAGTTTATTTCATGGTACTGCATAATTTCAGCATGGTTAGAGAAGTTAATGTTTAACCGGTAGGCGATCTGCTTTTAAAAAAAATGTTGGACCCTTTCTAGTCTATTAATACTTATAGGTAAAGTGTACTTTAGTAAGGTGACCAAATAGGAGTACATTCTAGCTGGGGACGAACAAATGCTTTGTAAAGTTTTTCAATTGTCTCTGCATGTTTAAATGGTTTCGATACTAGCATAATAAGTCCGACCATTTTATATGTTTTTTTCAGGACTGATTCAATATGAATATTAAACATTAGTGTCGTATCAACAATAACACCTAAGTCGCGAATTTGACTATCTGTTCTAGAGATCAGGGTGTTATTGGGTGTGTTATTATAGAATCTTTACAAAAAACAAACAAATAAACCAATGGTAGTATAATATTAATTTTGTCCCACCCGTCAATGGAAGGAGAGCTCTCCCGAAACTATAGTTGTGTTCTTTTAAGAATAAACACGTGTAATATTAATTAAAAAATTTCCTTTTTAAAATAATTTATCATAAAGTGTTTTGAATTGAATGCCGATTCAATTAAAAATAACTGATGACATAAAAAAGTGAAAATGTTCCCAAAAGAAAATGAACCGGGAGGTACTGTGTTCGGTTCCAGGAGAGAACACAAAAATTGAAAATGTTATTTTTCTCAAGCTTGAGTACCGTGTACTGTACTTCACCATTGTAATTGGGCCTCCTGGCCTTTGTGGTGCAAATAATAATTAATAAAAAAGTACATGATTTGAAAATGAATACACTCAAATATTTCAATTCCGATTTTAGTAAATTTTTTTTGAAAATTTTTATTTAAGTACTTGGTACTTAAGGTTCTTAGAAAACGATGAAATAAATTTTTAGGTAGGTGTGTGTGTGTGTTCAAGTGAATTATAACAAAATTTATGGGAATTAAAAAAAAATTAAGTACCGTAGAAAAACATAATTTTCTTATAATAAATTTAATTGTAGTTGTCAAGAATGAAAATTTTCCTCACATTAAGTATTATCAACTCAAGGTTGATTAACATAAAATACGACATACTTAATAGACAAATAATGGCACATAAATTATTCCGTGTTTAATTATTTATTATAAAACTTAGCAGTATGGAACCGTACAATAAAGTATGACTTATTTATTTTACGTGATTTTATTGCTGATATTCTCATAATCATGATTTTATTTTTTATTTTGATATAGAACAATATTTAAGTTTGTCCAAGTGTTTGTAGACGAAAGACTGGATTTCACCCCCTCGGGAGTTATTAAGACTAACAAATTACAACAGGGATGGAGAATACTTTAATGAAGGGAATATGGAAGTCTAAGAGTTTACAGGGCCTATGACTAGCCAATTACAGGTCATAAGCCCTGTAAATGCCTAGACTTCCATATTGCCTTCTTTAAGGTATTTTCCATCCTTGTTGTAATCTGTTAATCAATATAGATGGAAAAACATTCACCATTCTGCCCGTATAAGGTAAAAACATCCACATTTCTATAACTCTTCTTACACAGTGTGTAATGTGGTCACTTAAACCAGCCAATTACAGGTCATAAGCTCTGTAAATCTTCAGCCCTATGGGAAATAGGATAAAAACAGTGTTTTCTCACGCGTGGTAAAAAATGGGTCATTAAATTGTACGGAAAATTTTCTTGAAAGTGTACGAAATAATAATAAAAACTAACTACTTTGAACGACCGCCAATGGACCAACCGACAGAACTGACCGAGAGAAGGTGGAAGAGAACTTGAGACGTCACACGCGGAGTGATTTCAGAAATACAAAACTTAAAAAAAATATGGGGCTGATAACACGACATATAAAAATTTGAAAAAAAAACTTTTGGCTTAGTTTAGTAGCCTATTAACGAATGTTTATTTTTTTAAAACCACTAAACTTCCTCCAACATTACATTACAATATTTTGTATGATGTAATTTGTGTATATACTCGTATGTCTAATTTTCTATCACATTACAAGAAATAGATAAAAAAAATAAACTATAAATATATAGGGTATTTTTTTTGCATAATAATGCATAGATTAATGAGGGCGTAAGGTAATTAATTTGATATCACTTATACATAATGTTAAAACAACATATTATTACGATTATTACGAAGTCATATAAGAATAACAACGGGCAATAAACATAAAATGCTGAGTTTTACAACACGAAAATATTATGCCGATAAGGGTGTCGATATGCTGATAAAATTGATATACACAAAATCCCTTTTAGGATTGATGAATGAGTACCACCGCAAGAATAAAATAGTTATTTTCATTCAGTGGTGCATAGGGCACTGCATGTGTAAATCAAATGCAGCCTATTTCGGTCATCTGTGATATAAAGGTAATGTGATCAATCTTAGGTACTCGTCGGGGCCCGTATTACAACGAAATGTTTTCTTTGAACAGTTATCTTCAATTTTAACAATAAAGTAAAATAAAGTTTTCCGTATGAAAAATAGAATATGCACACAAATTATTTTTCTGAAAATGTTTGATTACATGTTACCGACGAAGATACATAATTTTTTTATAGAAATATAAACATTTTCGTAAATAAATTTCAATTTTACTTTAGAAACTGTCAAAGATAACTCGGCGAAATTTAACTCACTAAAACTAGGCGATCTCTCAAATACCAGCCCTGGGACAGTGAAATATAGAAGTATAAAGCCACCTTATAAAAAAATATTTCATTTTCATTTATTTATTCAAATATTTAGAACATTACAGAAAAAAGACCCAATTCATTCTAAATACAATAATAGATCACAAATTACAGTACATAGTTATGTTATGAAAATAATTTAACAAAATGTAAAAAGAAAAATTTAAAAGTTAGAAAGTGCTTTCCTAAGGAAAGGCCCTCTGTCTCGACCTAGAAACTCAAGAATGGAAGGCTAACGCGCCAACCACTACACTACGATGAGGACTTTTCTCCATTCGATTTTATTTTTTTGGATTTTCACCTGAAAGTAGCTATCGAGACGAGAACAGTCTTCCAGGATTGCGGTTCTATTTCAAACACAGAACTGTATTTTTCATTCGTCCGGACAAATAACCTGCTCACGCAAAAGGTGTAATTTTGGTCTTAGGAAATATGGACATATTTCTGATCATCGTAGGCAACTAAAATGGTTCAAAATAAGAGATCAGAAAGACTATTACTCTCTTTCTCTCACACTTCTGTTTACAGTACTTCATAGTTCTAACGCTCCTATATACCTCCGTAAAAATTTCAACGCTTATCAGTTCACGGTTTACATCTTCATTCTAATTCTTAAAGTACTCTCTTAATACCCATCCACAATTCCTATTTCTTCTCTAACTCATATAGTGTCCATGCGGCTCGACTGTGGAATCATCAGCTCCCATCCACCATCAAAGATGTTACTACAGTATCTCTGTTTAAATCACGTCTGAAGAAACATCTCCTTTCTCTTCCTCCTTTCTTTTTTCCTCTTTATTCCTTTTTCCCATTGAGTAATGGTATTGATTTAAGGTAATTTATATAAAAATACAGTTATTCAATTTGTATACCTTTAGCTTTTTTAATTATTTTCTATTGAATATGTTTTGTAACTTGAATTATAAAAATAAAACTTTTATTTTATTGGTTGGTTTGAAGAAATTGTCATTTGGCAATAAGCCCGCCAATGTACAATTAACATTAAGTATAAAAAAATAATGAATAAAAACGTTTTAGCTCTTTAACTTTACAAACATCAATAGACGGATGAATAGAAGGAATACGAATGTTCCAATATAGGCAGAATGATAAATGTTATACAGTGTGTAAAGTGGCCACTTACAACAGCCAATGACAGGTCATAAGCCTTGCAGAGATGCCTTTACTTTTATATTCCCTTCTCTAACGTGTTCCTCATCTCTGCTGTAATTAGTGAAATTAAGCACGTCCGGGAGAGGCAATTTCCGTCTCGTGATGAAATATGCTAACTATCCATATATAATATCTGAAATATTTTACGGGATACACAACTGACACCTAAAACTAATATAATAAACGTATTCTGTTTATTATCTTTCAATAATTATCGCTTTATCTGCTTTAGTACCCTACGCACCATTGAGTACAAATTACGGTAATCGTGATTAATGCTTTCAGAAAAAAACGCTACAGTAAAACGGTAAAACTGTAGAGTATTTTATTTCTTCTTTCTTACTTAGCACGAAATGAGGAAGTTCAGTGGTTTTTTATTGTTATTTTTGTTAATAGACTATTTAACTAAGCCAAAAATTGTTATGTACTATATTATCATCGCTATGTTTTTTTTTTTTTTTAATCTGTATTTTTGAAATTACTTCGCGTGTGACGTCTCAAGTTCTCTTCTCCTTCTTTATGAGTTCTGCTGATTCGTCAGTTGACTTACCGGAAACCGATCACAACTCTCTTATCAATGGTTGATTCGGAAGAACAAGAGATGTCATGCAAATTAGTTCGTTTTTATTAAAATCATTTTCATACATTTTCTAAAAACTTCGCGGTAGAATTAAATGCTCTTATTTTTACCGCACGTAAGAATACATTTTTAAATTCAATTTTCCGTACAGCTAAACTTCCTCTATGCATGAAATATCAGGTGTGTAATAACAATTATATTGTTATAAATATAGTTATTTGTTTTAAGCTACTACCGCCATCTATTTTGTACCCTCTTATTTTCAAGTAAAAAATAAGTAGGTACCTTTCAACAGAGTTTGAATGAAATATATAGAGATGTCACTGAAATCAAAAATATTTCAATTCTTGTCACACTCTTATGCTTTTACTACCAATGAGGAAGTTCAGTGCTATGGGAAATCGGATGTAAAAAATGTTTTCTTACGCGCGGTAAAAATTAGAGCATTTAATTCTACCGCGAAGTTTTTCGAAAATGTATGAAATTAAAAATGAGTAACTTTGAACGTCACTAGTTCTTCGTAATCAACCAATGGTAGATGGTAGAGTATTGTAATAGATTTCCGGTTACAAGAAAACTCACTGAAGAGAACTTAATTGTGACGTTACAGGAGTTATTTTAAAATTACAAAACTTAAAAAAATCATAGAGCAGATAATCCGATGCATAATTATTTTTTTTTAATTTGTCTCAGTCCGATGACTATCGATATCGATAATAGACTTATTGACAAACAAAAAAATACGACAAAATAAACCACTGATCCCCCTCATTGATTACAAATAATCGAATAATACCTAACAGAGAATAAAAGATAGTGCAGTGTAAGAATGCAGTTCGGTATATTTGAAAAAAAAATATTTGTTAATAGACTACCAAACTAAGCCAACTAAGCCAATTTTTATGGCCAGAACACCCGAGTTTAGAAGCGAAAAGGCCATTAAAAAACGAAGAAGAAGAAGCCTTTTTTTTATGTATCGTATTACGTTCAATGGAAAGATTTATGCTTGCGGTAAAAGCCTAATTAGAGACAAAATAAGAAATGAGAAAATAAGGAATATAACCAAAATGGCGTATATAATGGATCACGTTACAAGACTAAAGTGACAATGAGCGGGACATGTTGCAAGACAAAACCCCACAAAGTGGACCCTTAAAATTAAAAGATTGAGACCTTGGGAGAATAAGAGAGGCGTTGGAAAACCTCAAAAAAGATAATCCGACGACATTGCCGCTGTGGGGGGTAAAAATTGGTTACAAGCAGCAACCGACCTAAAAAAATGGAAGGATAATGGAAAAGGCACAGTGGTGTAGTCGTGCCGGAGCGCACCGGAACGGCGCTCCGGCACTTTTTATCTGAGTGGAGCGGCGCTCCGGCTCTGGCCAGGAACAAATATTACGTTTCAAAAAAAATATCCACTTAAGTCTCTTCAAACAATTCGAAATAACAACAAACGTGTTTATTGCCGATAACTGGCAAAAGTCTAAACATGTGTCCCCCCCTCACCCCTCCCACTTCCCTACCACTTCACAATAGTGGTAGCGGTGCGCTCCGGTACTTTTTTATTTAGGACTACACCACTGAAAAAGCCTTCATCCAGCAGTGGAGGACAGAAGGCTGAAGAAGAAGAAGAAGATTATCATCGCTAGGATTTTTTAAAGTTTGGTAATTTTTTAATTACTCCGCGCGTGACATCACTATTAATTATCTTTAGTGAGTTGTCCTGATTGGAGGGTTGGCTTCCCGGAAACCGCATTTCTATCACGACACTTTCTCATTGGTTGATTTAGAAGAATATGTGACGTCATATATAGTATTTTTTTATATTTTTCTTGTATATTTCAGAGAAACTTCGCATGTTCTAATTTTTACCGCGTGTAAGAAAACATTTTATTGCCAACATTTCTTTTTGTTGCCAACTCTATATTGTTTTTGTCTATGCTGCTACCTTGTTTTTGACATTGACGAATTTTGACTTTTGACTTTGACGTTTCCAAATTTAAAAGCGCGGCAACGATACGTATCTAGAATATAATATTATTATATATGTGTACTTGTAAACAATTTTGCAGTTTTGATTAGCTTTTAAGTTATTAATTAGAACATTTCATCTGGTTAAAAATAAAATAAATTTCCAATATGTCCAGACGTGAGAGCAGCTTAGGGAGCTACAAGAGAAAATTGAGATATAGAAAACTACTTGAAAATCTTGAGGAACTGGGTTTGTTATTTTCATTAGAATTTGTTTTTTTTCTTAAATATCATCACAAACCTTTGCGCTGCCGTAAGCATTTTATACATCAAATGTGTATTTTATAAAGTAGTATCACTTTTTTTCTCAACATTAATATTGATCGTTTTGTTCAGTGAACCAATTTATACATCAAATGTTGTAGTGTACCTATTCTAGTAATAAGTTAAGTTTAAATATATCAGTCACTATTACCATTGCGTGTCCGCTCTTTTTTCAACAACTGCTCTAAAAATGGATTTGGATTTACAGCGGAACCACTCTCTTATAGTCTCTCGTAGTGTTAATGATGACGATGATTATTGTTGTTTAGATGATGCTGGTATAAACCATGCAGAGACCATTGCCAAGGCGACTAATGTGATCGAGGAAGCGGAGAAACTCCTGAGAGATGGACCTCTTGAAGAGAGAGTGGACCACCCAGGAGAAGGTCTTTTGGATTCTCGAGTGCTGCTGGCATCATCTAACATGATGAACAAGCTGGCTGATGGATTCAGTGGAAATGTCAATGTTTACGATCCCGATGAGTTGGCTGAACACATTGTAAGTATTGGTATATTAAAAACAAACCATCACGCCGTTTCCGTGTAGGGGTAGGCTGACAGGATAGAACACTATATCACTCAGTCTTTGCATACAAACTTCGATTCATCCGACTTTTGACATGTTCATCTTCAAGTACTTGTTGTATTTTGCCATGCTATGTCTTTCTCGGTCGTTCTCGTTTTTTGCATCCATCAACATTCGCATTGTAAATTTTTTAGCTGTTCTTTCGCTGTCCATTCGCTCTACATGTCCAAACCAACGCAGAACACCCTTCTTGATTTTGTTGATAATGCTTACTTCAGCCTTACATAATGTTCGGATTTTGACATTTGTGCACCAAATATACATAGTTTTACCATACATTCACCTGAGAGATCGCATTTTGACAGAATAAAAAATTATTAAAAAAAAAAATTGATTGTATATCAAAGTTTTAACTGTTGTACTTTTTCCTTTTTTATTTATTTATTGAACATCCCTCTCAAAATATATTCCATAATTTACTAAAATTGTGTTTTCTTAATTTCAGAAATGTTCTCCTCAGTACTGGTCATCAATTTGCATCCCCAAACAAATAAGAAACATGATGTATCTTCAAGGATCCTTCCTCCCTGGTCCACCTGCGGAACGTCCCGAAAGACAGAGAAGACAAACAGAAAGACAAAGGCGGCAACCGACCCAGGAACCAGAAAGCCTTAACGAGACCGAGAGAGTAGAAGAGGCTTCGGAAGCAGTAAACAAAATAAAGAAATTCATCAACCGACAATACAAAGCCAATAATAATCAACAAATAAGCTACTTTGAAATAGTCCTTAATCCAAACAGCTTTTCTAAAACAATAGAAAATATTTATCATATTTCGTTTTTAGTCAGAGATGGTTTAGTTTCAATACAAATAGGTAAGTCAACTATTATTTTTATGACAGCAAACACTTTTCAGTTCAGTGCCACATACATAGTGGCGTTTATTCATTTAATCATGAGACAAAAATGGGCCAATTTTTTTTAATATGTTGCCAGTTGAAGTTAGGTATGAAAAACAAAACATTTTAAAAGATTGCTTACAAACTGGGTTAGATAGAGTATCGAAGGAGAAGCTTCAGATGTACAAGTATTTACATGAAATACTTTTCAAAATATGAAATACTTATTTATGTTATCGTTTAATGCAAATCTTATTTTACTACAGTTTGAAGATATTTTTACAATCAGTGTTTAAACTTATGGTAGTAAAATTCAGAGTACCTTTCCAAAAAAAATTGCAGAGTTCTATAAAATTATAAAACAGGCCCTAAAATGCAATTAACCTAGAAACTATGGTCACCCTATAATCCAAGTTACCTACACTTAGTTGAGATTTGTAATAATATATTTCAATTTAAAGACAATTATTATTATTATTATTATATATTTTTGTGGCTTGGATCTAAAAAGGCCATTGTCAGATTTCATATTTTCGTTGCCTCCATTTTGTAGAGGGTCAATGTCAATGAAAAAACTTGTATATTAAACTATTTTATACACACACACATACATATTTGCTATCAAAGACATCAAACAGTTCATTATATCACCACAAAATGACTTGATATTACAATTATATGATTTATGTAAAAAGTCTATTCGAAAACTATTATCTGTGTAAAACATAAATAAATCAAACTAAACTTAAATTGTAAAATATCTTTCTTGGCACGGGTTTCCCCAGCGAGAAATACATTGTTATGATGTAATAACTTATATTTACATATAAGTTACTAATTAATAATACTTGGTACACTTTTATTTATTTGTTTGACCAATTAGCGCTTTCACCCTCTAATGGGCATCTTCAGACTGGGCTGTAAATATAAGTTACTACATCATTACAATGGAATTCCATCAAGAATTGTCAATAAATAATTTAAATTGAATACATTGTTAATTAAATTATGTAATGTATTCTTATGAAGTATTGAATTAATAAATAGAAAAGGTATTTTTTTATGCCTATATGAGAGCCTGCTGTTCCAAAATCACTGCTGTAACCTCATATTATTGTTTTGGAATGAAATTTGAAATAAAAAATAAATATATTTTAATATCTATGGGCACAATAACATATGTCAACTTTTGAATTATATTTTTTATTTGCTCATCTTGTAGCATGTAACTATTTTCACACATGTTTCAAAACACTTAAGTCAAATAACATTATTAAGAATATTACTATCAATGTACTTTATTACACAAGATACCAAAGTATCCTTGAAAACGGGACGCCGACTGCCAGCTATCGCTCCACCTCTTTGGAGGTCTGCCTGGGAGTCTTTTTCTTTCGGGGTTCCCTCGAAGTGCAATACGTGAAAGTCTGTCCTCCGCCATTCTGTTGACATGTTCATTCCAGTACCGCCTTCGTTGTCTTCTCCATCTTACAATATCTTCCATACTGCACATGCTCCGAATATCAATGTTTCTCATGCGGTCTCGCAGCATGTTTGCGGTTATGGATCGGAGAGTTCACATCTCAAAACTTCTCACCGGAGATTTTGTCTTGGAAATGTCTGCCTCTATTCCGTAGGTGACTATCGGTCTAACACATGTTTTATATAATCTCATTTTACTGTCTAGTCTCATGTGCTTATTCCTCCAAATGGTATTTCTGAGGCATTTTGATATTGCTGTAGCCTTGTTGATTTGCTTCAATTTCATTGTACAAATCACCTTTACTACTGACGTCGACTCCAAGATACATAAATTCCATCACTCACTCTTTGGTTTTATTATCCCCAAGTGGTTTACATCTCATTGGATTTTTTTGACATTGAGAGGCTTTTGGTTTTATCAGTGGATATTTCCATGTTGTATTTTTGCTATCTCAAGTGGAGCTTATGAATCATTCTTTGGAGATCATCCTCGGATTCTGCAATTATTTTTGTATATCGATGTTAAAAGTCTATTAAAAAACAATTCGTTGTGTAAATATATTTTATTCATTTATTTTTTCATTTATTCATATTTTTTTTCCATTATAAACTATGATGAATAATAAAAAGAATGTGACCTCACTGAGGTTATATATCGGAATAAACTAAAACTGTAAAATGTCTTCCTCAGCACGGGTTTCCCCAGTGAGGAATACATTGTTTATTCAATTACATAATGTATTCTTGTGAAGTATCAAATAAACCAATTATGAAGGTGTAAATTATGTTACTTCCTTGTGATCCTAAACACCAAAATATGATTATGACATCAATGAAACTTAGCTTAACTCACAATATATATTTTTGTATTTACCTCCCTGTGATCCTAAAGCCCAGAATTTGGACTGATGCCATTTTTAGGGTATTTCCAAGTTAAAACTAACTTACTTGAAAGCAACGATTAAGTTAAGGGCAGAGTTGAATCCAAGTCTCAGATCTCAATATTTTTTTTAATTTCAGATGAAAACACCAAGTTACCATCCTTAGCTCCTGTTTCTAAACAAGATAGGGAAAGAGACAATAGTAACGAACAAGGAGAAAACAATCAATTTATTATATCTCTTGATATGAAAGATTGGCAGGCAAGTGTTCAAAATTTACAAGTTAAAAATAAATAATATTAAGTGCGCAATACTCAACAATAAATACACAACTCTGCTTTCATATTTATATCCCAACGTGCTAGAAATAAAATTCATGTTAAGTCCATAAATAAATTCCGCACCCCGGGCTTTGCTCAGAGAAGCATTCACAATTTTCAAAGAAACATTCATGTATTATGCTAAAATAAATAATATAATCATATCAAGGGGACCATGAAGAAATTGCGTATTTTATGAACTACTGTTCGAGTGAAGTTTTTATCCAGACACGGTGAAGTAAACATGTCCGATTTTTTTTGCATTATTTACGAGTAATAAAATTTATTTTATTTTTAATGGTAAAAAAAATGTCCGAACCAGAAAATGGTAAAGGACACACAGAAATACTAGCAGTACATAGATGTTAATTTTGGTTTCAAAGAAGAAATCTAAAAAATGCACTTAAATCTGGACAACCTTCATTAACCGATGAAGAATTATTGCAGAGACTCAAATCTCCGTGGTCAACTGTGCAGTTACATTTACAACACATCTGGAAAAAAATAGAATGGGAATTTGGCTGATATGTGCGATTTCTTTATGATCCCCCTATTACAATAATAATAGAAATAATAAATATATGCAAGATTTTTCACTCTTTTGTAGTATAATTTTTTTTCTTTTCTAAATAATACGTTGCACAGACTATAATATTCCCTTGGCAATGAGAGTCTCTATCTCTGTTGAAATATCTATCAAAACTGAAATACCGTTTAATTATTATGTTTTTATTTTATTTCAGGACGCTGTGAAGGCTTTTAACATTACTGAAGCACGGATGGATTAGTTCACTAAGTACATATTTTAACACTTTTATACCATTATTTATTATGTGATATATTTAAATAATATTGAAAGTAATGGGTAACCTATTTAGCCTGGTGTGTCAAAATTAAAAAAAAAAACCTGACTTGACCATGTTGTGTCACATCTAGGAATATTAATTGTGTTTGCAGACCTAGTAAATGAATACGTTTTGTTTTTTAACTATTTATTTATTATTATTACTTTAAATATTTACTCTTTTGTTGCTAAATCTTCAATTGGAGGTTGGTAGTTTGTACATTTTAATCACAAACAATCATTGCAAACGTCATCGGTTAGTCAGTTTCTTTTATTTGATTGAATATTATTCAACGCCAAGAATAAAGTCTCTCAAAATTACATTGAGGGAAATTAATGGCTTTAAGACACAAGACTCGCTCATAAATTATGATTTTTCTCAAGCCTGGGTGTTCTGTTCTGGAATTCACTACTGTAATTGGGCCTCCTGGCCTGTTGTGATGCAATTTTTAAAAAAAGATATAAGATTAAGAACGGGTCTCTGAGATGGTTTGGTCATGTAGAATGAATGGATGACGAAAGAATGGTAAAACAGATGTATATGGAGAGAATGAATAGTAACGTGGGACGAAGACGATCAAGGAAGACGTGGTATGATCAAATAAACCAAAATCTTAAATTTGGTCATGTCAAAAGCAGGCAGAACTGAAGAGCATGTATGACAAAATTAGTAATGTGGAAGAAGCTAGGAATGTTTGCCAGGATAGACGTGTGTGGCAGTCCATCATCTCTGCCTACCCCTACGGAAATGGCGTTTTGGTAGTAGTAGTAGTAAAAGAAAATATATTGCGAGTAAAGCCATCGCTAAAATTTTCAGAGTGCTAAAAGTGTTTGGTAATAGGGTATTTTCATAAACTGGGGATATGATTTTAAATGTATTCAGTATTTAAAGAATATTTTTACGATTGCGAACATTTTATTATAAAAATCTGAAACGAATGTTTTCATTTATAATTTCCTATTTAAAGTTTGATAGAAATAAAACGGCCCGTAACTGGCCAAAAGGGTTGATGACGTCACGCATGACTTATGTATCCTACGTTCACTCAAATTCTATACTGAGATACTCCGACGCGGGCGGCTTGTGACTTTTTATTTGTTTTTTATAGTTAAATTTCGTCTTTTCTTTTCCTTTGCTTTTTTTTTTTGTTTTCATTTATAAACATCCATAGCATTATGACTGACATTGGTTTTTTACAAGGAAAATCCGATAACTTGCCCAAAATAGATATAATCATGATGGGTATTTTTTTCTCATCCAATACAAACTTTTTAAGTTCCGAGTATAGAAATGTAAAGGCCGCAAGGTAAGGAAATATATAATGTTTGCTTCCAGAATGTATTCATTTAAATAGTTGTATTATTTGCATGTACTATAAATATATTGTTTCGCGTACATTTAATGCAAAAGGGAAGTAAGGTGATTTTGACACAACATAATCCATAAAATACCATTGCTTGTAAACATCTCTGTTGCTCGAGTGCGTGTTAATGCCTTTTTTTTATTAAATGTGATTTACTTACCTATTAATATATCAAGCTAGGGAAAATTACGGAGACAATGCCATAGTTAACATTCAAGTAAAACGGACGGATGATATTTGAATGATAAAAGGTCGAGTTACCTCAGAACATAAAGTTAGAACCAAAGCGTACTCGGTGACGTTGATTTGCGATAAAGTCTGAAATAATAGATTCCTGCAAGTGTGAAGACTGTCCAGCATCTCAAAGTCAGTTGCCATTTTGTAAATGCAATAAATTTCATAAATAAATAAGGTAGGTTTTCATACAGCAATTTTTAAGTAATTTTATTTTTTATTTATTTAGAAAACCAACAGTTCTACAAATTAAACTTAGTAACATAAGTACAGAAATATCATACAAATATAAACAAAAACGTTCAAAGAATAAACTATTTTAGTATTGTAGTACCTGTCAAGCTTTATAAGTGCTAATTTCAGTACCTACTGTTAGTCAATTTTTATAGTCTACAGTCTACATCATTAAATTTAGTATTTTGTACTGAACAAGACCTACGGAAAAAAGTAAAGTGGTTTGTTTTTTTTAACATCTCGTTTCATAACGTTCAAATGCGTTCAACCATTTTTACCGCATTTTTTCATTAGGTACTAGAAATGTCTTTATTTGGCGTCTTTACCGTAGTGTTTGTGCACATCGGAACCAAACAGTACTTGTATCTTATAACTAAAGACATTTTATGCGCGTTAATTAGTTAAAACAGTGTAAAACAACTGATTACAACAAAAACAACACGTAGGCTATACAAATTCGTATGAATTTGTTCAAACGGTCAGTCAGATTCATAACGCGTGACGTCACAAGCCCATTCGGCATCCGAATGATCGTTTTGGCGCCAATTCAAATTATACGTTTTTAAACCGCTCTGAAAAATTAACGCGTGTACATAAAAAAATAAAAACCATACAGTTAGCATCGTAATTTTTTTCTCCATTTTTTTGCTAAATAAAAAAAAAACGTGATAATACCCTATTGATTCCAAGCATTCAAAATATATTTTTCGTAGTGACGCTCTTCTTCATTCTCCAAACGATTTATTTCTAGATTCATGAGTTTGGACCTCAAGTCGGCAAACTCTTAAGCCCAGGTGCCGTCTTGAAATTCTTCAAGTTGCATCTTCAAATCATCACATTGCATCCTTTTGAAACCATTTAATATCCAAGTTTTGTAAACTACTACATTCAGATATTTAATTGTTTGTTCTTGAGATCTAAATTGATTAAATCTTTTACCAAACTGGTCATGTAACGAGTTCACAATGTACTAGTACTTTATATTCGTGGGGTCCATTTCGTGCCATAGGTTACCCATCACTGGCCTAAGGCATTCATATTTGATTAAAAAATATAAAAGTTATCTTTCTCGAACCTGGCTTAGAGTATTCATCACGTGTTCATCAATTGTCTCGGTTTATTATAGTACCTAATAAAAAAATATTTTAAAAAGTTTTTGTCACAATAATCGTGTAATCACTACATGTTTCATCTATATCAATATCAAATGCATACAAGACGTGTACAAATTCACAAAAGATACATACTTTGCTCTCTCAGTAACCCACCGCTCGATTATCCGACAGCTACTATAATCTGCCGTTATTTTTACTGTTTGAAAGCACAAAATCAGACTTTATAATTCCCCGGTATTCCTATGTGGAAATCAGTAGTCCGCCATGTGCCTATAGACTCTAGCGCCAAGCTTTGTAAACCTCGGTGCTCAGATTGGGTTAAGTATAGTTTATAATGGTATGTAATTTTATGAATAATCTGGATTTGTTAAACTGTAAGGTGCACACAAATTCCTCGGTGCAAACTATTTTTACAAAAAAATTGTTTTAAATTTTACCGTGTTTTGTATGTATGTATTATAATCCGCCGTTTTCACTCATTGGACACTTGCCTGGTTTTTAGGGTGGTGGATTACCGAGACAGTACTGTGTTATTATGAGTATCATTTCAGAAAATTCAAAATTATGAATCATTTTATATTACTTTAAACGTCTTTTGGATTTCACATAATGGTTTTTTGCCTATATGACAGTAATATAATATGTTGTTTATTTAATGTATGAATCTGCCTCGTGGTTGTCTAGTGGTTAATGCATTTGCCTACCATACGAGAAATCAATTTAAAAAGGTGTCTTTACACTGCTGTATTTCGTAGTCCCTGGATTGACTCCTGAAATGTAACGACTGATCATCTTGCCTTCATGTAACAAAGTAATTAAGTTACCCTGTGATTGATATACCAATACAGTTTTTTATACACAGTTGGGTGCGGACAAGATGATGGTAACAAATATAATGTACCTTTGAATATATTTTTTTAAGATATACTTGTAAAAATGTGCAGACAATAAATATTTTTAGCTAAAGACCTTGTTTAAGTACCTACATTTTACCACGGATGTCCCAGAAAATTTCATCTTGTATCTTGTAGAAAATTATTTTTTGCATTCCGACTCACCTACTTAAGAATAATGAAATACTGTTCCTCAGTCATCACAGAACCTGGCAAATATGACATTCAACAAACACACAAATATGGCATTCAGTCACCTTTACCGAAAATAGTGAATACATTAATTTTATCTTGATTTTTTTAGACAGGTTAACATATTTTATGAAGTAGCTTAAGATCTGCCGTGTTAATTTATGCTATACAATAAGACCATCTTCGAAAGACGTGCTAAATGGATCGGACACATAGTGTGTCACGAGGGTGTCCTACTTAGGGTATAGAAGAGATATCTGAGGGAATAAACTACAGGGATTACTGGAACCTTACAGAGAATATCTTGAGGATTTTTGCAAATATATGAGCTGCAAAGAAGTGGCAGAGGAGAACCAAAATTTTGCTTCACACTAATCTGTCTAAAAGGAGTAAAACCGGGGAGAGAGAATCATGATTATTTGTCATTATTACTTCATCCATTTGTTTTTTGTTCTAAAAACTTATTTTTATATTAGGTGTACAACTTTGCTTCCGCCGTTTTCACATATTATCGCTTATTTTTCCAAACTTGTGTTCAGACATATTTGTATTTTTTTTTTGTGCAAAGTTTAACAACCCTTGTAAAAATGTCCCTGAAGAAAAAGCCACAAGAAGACAGCCATGAGAGAATAAAAGTAATTGTAGAAATGAAATGTAAAATCATTAAAAAGCGAGAATGAGGTGCAAGCGTAGCTGATCTATCGCGCACATACAATCGATTTACATCAACGACAACGGAGATGAGTTTGTTAGTGGAGGAGGGAGTTGAGCAAAAATCTTCTGGCGCAATAAGAGTAATGCTGAAAGCACGGGAAACTGTTGCATCATATATTGAGAAGCATCACCCTAAAAAGGAGGTGGCCATGCATTCTACAAATTTCTTCAATTATAATGCTGTCGCATTTTCATCAAATTTTGAAGAGTAGGCATAAACAAATGCCTCTAGACAGCTTTCTCATAAAAAATAATGAATTATTTGTAAAACTAGTTATTTAGATTTTTTATCATTTTTTGCAAATTGAAATCGCATTCCAGGTATGGTATATAAGTATGTTATTTTATTAGAATAAACATTAAAAATATTTTTTAATGTGTATTATTTTTGGCATGGAACGCATTATCGTATTTTACATAGATTTATATGGGAAAAATTGTTCTTAACGAGTGTTTCACATAACAGGTAAGATTCTGGAACTAATTATTCTCATTGTGAGAGGTTCCACTGTAGTTTTAAACTATATTTCGGTTAGGTTGTTAATACTGTAAAATATTTTTGATGCTGTTGAACAATAATAATAATAATTTATGAATTCAACATGCAATTGATATTTTTGGAGATTTCTCTTTTCTTATTTTCCATATAAGGTATTATGTAGTTATTGATACAGTTGCTGATCAAGGTAAGATAAAGCATACATTTATGTTTGTTCTTATAGGTAAAGCAAATGGCCTGACTAAATTGCACTATCTTGATTGAGTTTAATGTAGAACAATTCAGTATTATTCACCTGATTTTATTACCGCAATCAGTCACGAAATAAAACTTAAACCAAAACAAATATTTTTTTCTTCGGATGAAATGAGTCCTCTCATATTGAAGTTTCCTTATTCATTTACCTCTTGATAGCCAAGTTCAAACTATATATTTTTAAAAAAAAACTTCCTTTTTTATAGATTCCTAAAGGAATAAGTATGACTATGAATAAAGTTCATGGAATTCATACGAAAAAAATATTTGCCCATGGATTAATGGACAATTAATTTTTTTTCTCGTTGAAATATATATTGAATTATAATTACTATGCTGTTTTACCAATTGTTTAAAATTTTCTAGACAAGTGATTTCTGTCATGGGAGCTGCAGTCTATTTCCACTTAAAAAATAAAAGGGATTTTTTCTTCTGATCTGTCAACAAAAATAATAATAGCACCTATTTTTAATAGTAATAGTATGCAAAATAATGATATAATTTTTTTCGTGCTCAATGAGGAGTTCAGTGGTTTTTATTTATTTATAATTTGATAATAGACTAGATTTTCAAACTAAGCCAAAATTTTTAAGATATTTTTATATGTAGTATTTTCAGCATTGAGATTTAAGTTTTGTGATTCGTTGACATCACAAGTTCTCTTTGGTGAGTTGACTTCCTGATAACCGGAAATCAATCACAAAACTATATCATTAGTTAATTTCGGAGAACTAGAAATGTCGTTTAAAGTAGCTTATTTTTATAATATTTTTCATACATTTTTGAGAAACTTTGCTCTACAACTAAATCCTCTATTTTTCCGCGTGTAAGAAAAAATATATATCCGATTCCCATTGCACTGAATTTCATCATTGTATGGGTAGTCAGTAAATACCGCCCTTCCTAATTTTTTGATTTTCATATATTTAGTAAGAACAAAAATAATATTATTTTGATCTGCACCCAGTGGTGCATAGGGTACTGAATTGGAACTCGAGTTGCAGCGTATCTTGATCATTTTTGTTACATAAAAGGTAAGGTGATTAGTCTTACACTTCAGGTGCCAGTCCAGGATCTATGAAACATTGCACTGCAGAACCATCTTTAAAATCAATATTTCACGTCCACCTGGCCAGAAATCAAACCTAGGACCTCACGCAAGGTAGGCAAATGCGCCAACCATTGAACTACGAGGCTGACTTATCTCCACTCGATTTTCTTTGTCAGGATTTTTACCCGAGAGTAAAAATAAATGCTGTTTTAAAAAAAAAATCAAAGATCAATTAAAAAAAATAATTACCTAGGTACTTAATTTTTTTATATATTCATTTAATGTATTAATTATTGACGATACTGATTGGATTATTGGATTGATATGGGTTAAAAATTAACCTTCAATACATGTAAATAATTGTTTGTATAAAATACACCTGCTGAACAAATGAACATAATATTATTTGGTCAAATATTTCCACTATGATAGGGTATTCCACCCGTCTTTTTTGCAAGTCGATAATATATTTTGCTGTTTCTATCTGAATAGTGTATTTTAACAGATGGAATGTCCATGTTCAGAAATAATGGGTCACTTTCATCAACTGTAGCTTACTAACCTATAAAATTGCAATGTGAATTCCTGAATTTCAAATTTGAGAGAGCATTATAATTAAAAATAAGCTTAAAGTTTATTCCTACAAGTTATGGAATTAAACATTTTGGAAACTACCCTAGTTTTCTTTACCGATTTATTGACAGTCTTAGCACAATATATTACAGAAATATATATCTAACTAAGCTCGTTTGCATATGGGTATCGTAACTTCCACATCACTTTATTGAGAAAAGTTTACATGTTTATATGTAAAAAGAAACATTATATTTTAATCACAGCTAAAAATGCTGACAAAAGCTGAAACTACAGATGAATTTCATAGATTTACCTTCGATCTATTGGTTCACCTTTTACTAACCAATGTGCAACGTGGATGAATGAACTTTCGAAATCTTTTAAATAATACTCAATTAGTCATACTTTTCTGATATCTTTTCATGCAGAAAATCACTTAAAAAGTTACTTGTGCTGTTTTTCAAAGTATTTTGTGCTTATTTTAGTGTAATTTTGGATAGGCAGAGATCAATAAATCACTCAATGTATTGTTATTCTAATAAATTAAATTTATTTAGAGTATTATTGTCAATTTTTAAAACATGCAATAGACGAAAATATTCCGCTCTCCATGTACCTATTTACACAATTAAATATGTTCATATAATATTTATTTATTGTTATCTATATTAATGATTGATATATTTTTTACTATTTACACTAAACATGAATATTTTTGAGTTACAACAACTTAGGTCTTATCCCTAACAAGTATCATAGTAAGTACATTATGTATATGAAGAAAACAATGAAAATGTTTACTGTGTGATTATTTCAATAGTTATTCTCAACTGAGTTTTCCTGAAAAGTTAATTATAACACATTCTTCAAAATAAATTTGTGTCAAATATAAACCATACGGTTTTGTCATATCAACAATGAATATATTTAAGGGAATCAAAATATATAACAATTATTTAAATTAAATAAATATGGAAGGATAATTATGAACTAAATGCACAGCTTAATTAATAAATAACAATGATCAATATGCGAAATATATATGATAACAAAAATAGAAAATGGGAGATATGCAGTCTTTCTCTTAGCATAGGAATTTAAACTGGCAATTCATTCATCACGAATCATCGAAGGTCATTCTTCCAGGACCATGATTCTTCATATACCTTCTGTACTGTTTGTATTTGCTATTCTCAGCTAATGACTTCTTTGTGATTCCATCCTGTTCTTCTTTCCAGTCCAAAAAGTTTTCTTTGATCCAAAGTTCTTCGTTTAGATATTCTTTTTTGGTTCTATCGTCGAGAGCGTTGAACTGGTGCACTCCCATGTTGAGATTCTTCCTGATGATGTACAACTTTTCTTCTTCTCCATACGGTTTCTGCAATATACTGTAGTTCCACACCCACTTGAAGTACCAAATGACATAGAGCGCAATAGTGTAAGGTAAAAACACTAGTTGCGCACAGAGAACGTCATTCACGCTTGGTTTTGCGTAGGACCCTTGAATATCCATTTTTTCTTCGATAACTTTACGGATTAGCTTCTCAGTTTCTTCCCTCTGCTCGGACTTGCTTTTTTTGGAGTCCCTTTTCTTCGGCTGTATTTCCTTTATTTCATCTTTGACCAACTCCAAAGCTTGGTTCCTATATTTAGGTACAGTCATGAAATATTTTATTGCAGATTCATACCTCTGCCAAGCGCTGTAATATTGAATTAAGGAAATAATAGAAATGACTACAGCTATAACGAGGCGCACGTCTATTCTGGGCGCCACTCTTCTTCTGTAGTATCTGTAATAATGCGAATAATATTCTAATGGATTATCCAACATGTAGTTATAATCTGTTCTTTCTTCCTCATCTTTCAATATTTCATAGGCTGTGGCAATTATTTGAAATTGTTCCTCCGCTTCTTTCTTAGCTTCTGGGGATTTTTGAAGATCTGGATGGAATTTTTTCGCAAGTTGGCGATAGCTTTTCGAAATTTCACTCTTGGTGGCTTCCCTATCAACTCCAAGAACATTGTAGCAATTTTCTTTACCACAATAAAGGCCTTCTAACAACTGTCCATTTATAAATGGAATTGCACAAAGTACAAAAAACAGAATTAGCTTCATTTTTGTATAAATACTATTTTAAACTTATTTTATTTTACGGCCAAAAATCGCTGTACGGCCTACCGAGACAACATTACACGTTGATCGCCAACTGCCACACAGCAAACAGAAATAGTATAATTTGACATATAAAATTGACGTTTAACAAAAACCAGTGTTCCCAATACTTAATAATGTTTTCGTCACATTTTATTTTATCTATGGATATTTTTAATATTTTCGTAGGGGAGACCGGGGTTGAAAGTAACAAACGAATTTTAAAAATAATTACTTTTCTTGTACAAAAATGTCTGCTTCTACTATGCGTCTATTCTACTCCTCTCACCTCTGTAATGCCCGCGGCTCTGTGCTTGACGGTTTTGAGTAAGTAGTATAGGTGTCGGTAAAATTGAACAAAAGTATGTTTTTTTTGTTATGAGAATGGATAATATAATTCAGAAAGAAGAGAAAAGTTTTATTTATAATTCTTTTTTGGGTAGCACTGACTGAAAACACCGTTTTTTTTATAATTTGTATGTTATACTAAAAATATTTACTGATTAAAAATAAAATAAACAAATTATTGTAAGACGTCACTCCCCATTTTTAAGTAAAGCGAAACGTTAATGTAAAAATATGTATTAAATTTATATGAAAATTTTATTTAGTATTAATGTTGTATACTTATTTTTTTTATCTAAATAAAGTAAAAAATTAATTAAAGTGTTCAAAACAAACGCATAAAATCATGATGTATCAAAGCGATCCCACTCCGAAGGGTTGACTTTGATCACCAAGTTTTTATTATTTTCTCGCTCACACAACATAATATTTTCTCATTTAAAAAATAAGAATTTTAATTTTTCTTTAACGAAGGTTTGAAGTTCGAAACTGACAAAGTCACCCCATTCCACTTACTTTACTCGAATCATAAATGTTTACGTAAAAACTATCTCCGCATCCGATGACGTCAAACTTGGTGACGTCATGAGTTGTCTTTTTTAATTTATATTCAAATGACTAGACTTTGATCCTTTATATCTTCCTTATTTCTTAACGGACTTTAATAAGAATAGTACCGATTGTCTTGTGATTTTTTAATTAATTTATTAGCTAGTAAAAAAATCCGTGATAATTGCCCATTAAGAATAGTCCAGAAACAGCATACGCACATCAAACAAAAGGCGACTAAACTACTCATAAATTAGTAGGTTTACGTTTTGACCCATTAGTTTCTTTGAAGACTTCGCTCAGTACGCAACTCCTGATTGGAATTCAACTATGCCGTGTTGTGTAGAAATACTGCTAGGATCTTAAAAAAACAGGATGGTATCACATTTCATGTGTAATTTGCAAATGAATGTTTAAGTAGCAAATGCATTACTTAAATTTTGAACTATTTTTCCATCTGTCAGATTGTCGAAGAAACAAAATGGAAATTTTGTTAGTATTGCCAGGGTAGTAATTTTTTTTACCCTACTTTGCTCATCTAATGAGAGAATTAATGTAAATTGGATCTCGGATTCAACAATTCTGTGGTAGACATTTGACCGACATTATCTTCAAAACATCAAATATCATTTGACATGATATAAAAATATCCGTTTTATGTAAAATAATATTCGTTTTTTTATTTAAGTTTAAAGTTCATTAATTCAATTACTCTTATTAAATGACCGTTTACTTATCTATTCTGTTGTGTCAATCAATATTTCCAGATTGCTTTTTTTTTACCTTACATTTGTGTAATGATTTTTTTTTTCCCATCAACCAACATTACGCTGCGACCTCACGAATGTACGCGGTGAAAATAGGGCATAGTGGGGGAATTATTGGACACAGTGCGATGTATTCAAATATGATTCTACGGTATAATCTCTGATTCTACGCTCCTTCTGGACTATTCTTAATTCTATGGAAGGAAGGTATGTTAAATAAAAAAAAACATTCAACAATAAATCAACCATAATAAAAAGATGAAAATAAACTAATAAATATTATGTAAAGTATAAATATGTCCAAGATCATTTAAAATTATATTTTGTAAAAAAATATGTAATATTTATTCACATTATCAAATGAAAAATTGTATTAATAGTTAGAAAGAAAAAAAACGAAAGTATCTTACTAACTGTATCATTTTAAAATCGAAATATAATTTGATTTCAAAACAGTAGGCACTAGCCTACATTTAAAAGTAGATACTCCCTTTCTTTCTCTATAAAGAGCATTTATTTGTTTTGTAGAATTGCCTAGATACTGCATTTGTACTTCAATCAAAAGTCCTCCTAAACATAATTGTTTTTTTCATTCTAGACTTGGCAAGATATGAAAAATAAGGCTAAATCGAAAAGTGCAGCAATTGGACGGGAAATGCAGTCAACTGGCGGAGGACCTAGCAGCGATATTATACTGTCACTGTTATTAGAGGAGGAAAACATTATCTGTTTAATAAATCCAACAAGCATTTCTGATGATGGAGATTTGGAAGAATCTTTTTCAATTTTGAATTTTAATAGTGTAGAATCAGAATGACTGGAAACTGAAAGAATGCCGATATATACAAATATGTCCCCAGAAATTGATGTCAATAATTCATCAACAATTCCAGTGCCAGCCGCTGCTACACAATCAAAAAGAAAAAGGCGAGTAGAAGCTAGGTTAAGTTGTTCCATTACGACTGCGGATGATATGCAGAGATAATGTAGAACTATTACTAGTTATGATCACAGACTACAGATATATTGCAAAATATGTTGCAAAATTTAAAAAAGGAAAACGAGAGATGGACAGAGAATTAAAAAAAATAGAACTTATGGAGAGACAAACCAGTGTTTATATATTTATGAATTAAAAGAGTTAGTACCACTTAAAATTACTTTTATTTATTTATATCTACATAAGGAAGTATTTTTTTTATGAAAACTATTATTTAAATATTTAAGTTCCATTTTTATAAATTCATACTTTTTTTTTGATCTTCGTAAATTCTTTTTTAAATTTATACATTAAAAAACATAATATAAAAACAATTTATTTTTAAAATGTAATTTCCTAGAATGTAGTTTATAGTAAGTTATTCACACAAAAAATATAAATAATGCATAAATATTACACTAAGAAAACAAGCAGGTGAGGTGTAATGTAAAATCCAACGTAAGGCACATTACACAATGTATTCTAGGGGTAGATTCAAGGAGACAAGAAAGTAGAGAACAATTTACCAAAATAAATAGAATTAGAGATGAAAATAATCGACTAAAATTACTAATCGAATGAAGGAAATAATCGAATTAATCATTCGAATGAATCATTCATTTCCGGTATACCATAGACAATGGAAACAGAAATTTATTCAAAGATAAACTCCGATTTTCGGGAGAAATATCCATGCTTTGGGAATGCTAGGTACTTTTTTCCTTTAAAAGAAAGAGCCTTCTACCAAAATGTGATAACATCGGCCAAAAACATGTGACATAGATTTACAAATTAAAATAAAAAACAACACAAATAGAAAGGAATAACAATATGAACACAAGCATAAAACGATACCTACATTGTATGAAAACTTCAATTTAGTTACATTCTGGAATATTTTCAAATGTTTTGAATTTTTATTTCACTTAAACTAATAATATTGCCGGGACGTGAATACGAAAAAAGTCACGTGTTTATTGTAAGTAACCCTAATAAAAAAGTAATGCAAAAAAACATATTTTTTTAAAACAAATTAATACTGATTTTCAAACAAACAAATGGGAAAATGGAGACATGGTTTGAAAATTAAAAAATACCATCCGTAGAGCAACAAATTATAAACCTACATAGGTAGGTACGTCAGTTTGTTTGTTTTTTAACTACGGCAATAATACCGTAAACCATGATCCTTACTTTATGGTATTTAGAATATTTACATGGGTATAATTATAGTCTGTGGTTATCATTACATGACATAACCTAATATTTATCTGCCAAACAAAGGATGAAAATTAAAATATTTTTGTTTCATATTTATTGTTTAGGTCACGCATGTAAAACTACAATTAGCTGTTATTGTGTTGATATTTCAGATCGGTTGGATTTGATATAAATTTTATTATTATTAAGTACACAAATAGGCTAGCAGCAGACCTATAAACAAACGTCACTTTATTTTATTGTTATTTTTATTGTTAAATGATATACTTTAAATATTAATTTTATTAATACACATTTTTATTTTACCTGTGCTGACATAACTACAAAAAACAAAAGTATTTTATTTCAACTATCACGTCTGCCAGATCCCAGCGCCCATTACGTCATAACGCATTAGTTGGCTATGAAAGTAGTCGGCGTAAAGCTCGCCCATTGGTCTATTTGTAGTCGAATGAATTTAACGCACGCCTATTGGTCTATTTGCATTCGAGTGAATTCATTAGTTAGGAAATTACTAATTCATTCGATAGTCGGCGTACAGCTCGCCCATTGGTCTACTTGTAGTCGAGTGAATTCATTCGACTACCTACATTACTGCATTCGGGCTTTCATTCGACTGAATAAGTAATTGAACGTAGTCGACTTCTTTCATTCGACTACTTGCATCGCTACTAATAACTACCTACTACCTACTTGTACTATTGATGGCCGTTTTCACACATGCCACGCAAATCCATACGACCCGATAACTTTACCGCGTTTATCCTGCAAACGCATACAAAATGTGTTACCTGTGTACCTATAAATAGTGACTGGCCTTGGAACTGGCGTGGTGTGATCAAAAGATTAGTCGAGTAATTTGTGCATTTCTAATAGTTTCATATTGAAACATCCTTCATTTTACATTCAAATAAGCATAATTTATGATAAAATATCGTAATGGATTTGCACGCAAGTTTTATTAACACTGTTTTTGAATATTTATCAAAGAACAAAAATGATTCCCATAAAGCTTTAATAAAAAGGCACACTGATAACATAAATAAATATGGAGAGTACAGTTTTCCTTTTTCAATACAACCGTGGAAGGCATATATCGTACTAAGTGATAAGGCTGTACTCCTTAAGACAATTTTTGATTATTCATTTGAAGGAAACAAATTTTCTACTGTAGAAGAAGCCTGCGATAAACTAGTTTCAGACAGTGACGCTTGGCCACTCAAACTACAAAAGAGCATTCTTCTCAATGGGAGAATACACATGTTTTTAGATAGAAAATCAACAATAAGATTGTGTTTGCAAAACTTATCTGAGTGTATCGAAATAAAGAGGCAATTGACAAAAATCGTAAGAATAACTACACAAGACAATTTAGAATGTGACATCAGCTCAAGGCGACTTGATTTACTAGTTAGCATTCTTAAAAACCTGTTACAGTTAAACGGAGTTATACTGACAGATCAGGAATCATCGGAAGAGAACTATAAACACATTCATTTTACCAGGAAATCCACAGACAATCGATACGGAAATGGTATTAATATTTTATGTGCTGCAGTTCTAAATGTGAAAACTGGCCTTAAAGAAAGTGAGGTGTCTCCTGGCGAATATTTGGAGTAGGTAAAATGTCTTATTTCACATTCACTACTTTATTAACTTTCTCATAATGAGAATCATTTAAATCGGCAGATTTAAACTGTTTCGTATTTCTGATAAAAACAAAGAAAACAACAAAACAACAAAACAGGTCAAAACAAACCATCACACAGTTTCAAATAGAATGCCATATCACTCTGTCTTTTCATACAGATCTCGCTTCCTCTACATTCATACATTTTCTCATGCACGTGCGTTGATTAATCCAACTTTTGGCATGTCCGTCTTCAACTATTTTTTAGATTTGGTCATGTTATATCTTTCTCGGTCTTCCTCAATTGTTGTATCTATCAAAATTCATATTGTAAATCTTTTTAGCCGTTCTTTCGCTGTCATTCGCTCTACATGTCCAAACCAACGCACAATTTTGATTTTGTCGATAACGCTTATCTCAGCCTTACATAATGTACATACCAGGTATGTTAAAAAAGTATCCCACTTTTATTCATAAAAACAACATTTATCGAGATACAATTAAATGACACTAATCCCCTTCAAAATAGTCCCCTTGAGCTGCTACTCACTTCTCCCAACGGTTCTGCCACTGCCGGAAGCAAAGCTGGAAAGACTCTTTTGGTATGGCGCGCAGGTGGTCCGTCGCAGTCTTCATGATGTCTTCTCTGGTCTGATATCTGGTCCCTTTCAAAGGCATTTTCAGCTGGGGAAAAAGCCAGAAATCACAGGGAGTGGAGATCAGGAGAGTAAGGAGGTTGACGAACCACGGGTGTGTTATGTTTGGCTAAGAAACTCCGTATCATGTGTGAAGAATGAGCCGGTCCATTGTCATGATGAAGTTGCCAACTGCCATTTGCCCGCAGGTCTGCCTGTTTGCGTCTCACTGCATCACAAAGGTAACGCAGAACCTCTCGGTAGTAGTCCTTGGTGACAGCAGTGCCGTGTGGAGCGTACTCATGATGAACCACGCCACTGGAGTTCGGGATGTTGAATGCTTCCATTGTGATGGCTGGAACTTGGTTTCTGGGTCGTACCCATAAACCCAAGATTCATCACCGATGATCACTGTGTTGAGAACGTTGGTATCATTGAAAATTCGACAAAAATAGCATACACATGCTCACTCTTCAACGGCAGGGCAGCAACTGAGTGGCGCTGTAGTCGTGAAAAAAATTGAGCATGCGCACTAGGTATACCTACAAATGGTCATCTAAGCTCCGCCCTCAAAGCGTTATTTGTTTTGCCAATAAAAATTATGGTCGGATACTTTTTGAACAGACCTCGTATCTCGACATTTGTGCACCTATCATACATAGTTTTACCACACATTTGCCTGAGAGATCGCATTTCGACAAAAATTCTTCAAGTAAAATTATTACAAGATGCAATATGGGCGCTAAACGCATTCTGCTAAAGTATTGAATTGACACATTGCTGAAAATAATAAAATTGTTTTCGTAATAATAAATACTTTGAAAATAAGTTTGAGCTGGAAAGTATGATGTCTTCATTTAATTATTGTTTTATATGTATTTTTATAACATTCTAAATACACTGTTATTCAACTCTCAAATTTACTTATGATATTTAAATTGCATTGCCTATCCAAAAAAATTAAAAACTCATTTATTTGGACAAGGACATCACACGTAAAATTTTATAACAATGAAAAATATATTGAAATAGCATAAAATAATATTTTTGGATTCCCTATTTTATAAAGAAAAATGGCCTTATTTTATGGTCAAATTTGTTTCCAAATATTTAATTACTTATTTATATATCAACGGTTCAAAGAACCTTTTACAATAAAAAGTTTTACAGAAATAATTACAGCAGCGAATAATTTATTATTATGTAATATATAATATGAAATATAGTAGAATAATTAAAACTAAACAACCCAGTGAAAGTAAAATATAAAAAAAACAACAAAAAAGTAAAAAAGAAGCAACATATCTAAGATGACAAATAAAAGATAACAATTAACTTGAGAAAATCTTATGTTTTAAACATAAATATATCAAAGTAAAATTAAGAATAATTTAACATAAATATAAAATGGCTAGTATTTAACTAGGTAATAATATGAAGCACATTTGACCATATGTATTTGATCATTTGTAAAAACATTTTAACAAAATTAAAATATTGTAAAAACCACTAGCATTCATGAAAATTACTGTAAATAGTGTTGGAGATGATGTCTAAAATTTTGTGAATTGGACCTCTTACTGTTCTCTTCCGAATTCCTTGCCTATCTAAGCACTAAGAAAATAATCTGTATAAACCTTAACCAACAACAATCCTTTGTTGCTTGGTTGAAAGATATTGCTTAAAGTAAATGTTAACAATAAATAAAATTATGAATATTTTAATATCGCTAGGCAATAACTAGCTAACTTGAAAATCAGTATTTGTGAGTTACCCACTAAAAGTACATGTTTTTATGCTCCCACATAGTGTTGCAAATAGACAAGTCACGCATTCAAATCATCAAAGTATGATTGTAATAAAACACGACTCGCCCATTTGTAGCATTCATGGAGGAAGATACAGATATTATATGTTTTTAGTGGGTAACTCATACATGCTGTTTCGGAAGTTACCTGGTTGAAGTAATTATCCCACGATGTAATACCTGGTTCGAACGAAGAGATAGTTAAAATAACGACTACCTCAGATACCTTTTTATCGAATTTAATTGTATGGGAAACATTCCAGAAAAAGAAAGATGGACATGCAGCTAATAGCGCAGCATAAATATGGTTTGCGAGTTCAGAACGAGGATCAATGGAAAGTGTTCTTGGCTCAACTCGGTGAAGCAGCGGTGGCATTTGACTTGCTGCAGATAAAGCATAGTCACCCCGTTTCAATCAGCTTAGTGGACAATGGATCTGGATGTAGCAAAGGTATTCAATTTATTTATAATCTTACTAACTCAATTGTGGTCGTCTCTAGGCGGATCAAGAAAAACAGTAATGTGTGTGAAAAAGAACTAGAATCCTGAACGAGTGCTTGCTTGTGGTCGAATCGCATTCAATTCAATCGATCGATAAAAAATATAAATATTCCTATTCTGGAGAGTTATATAAATGACATTTATTTATCATAGACACATCATATCATATCTACAAAAGGCTATACAAAAATAAGTTACCATTCCATAACCACTCCCTAGTTGGAGCATATGGTGTCCACAAAGAGCCTACGTGCATTTCTGTCTGCTGTCAGCTTCTGTGCGTCCTTCCGAGTCAGGTTTGCATCCAGTAGTTCGGACGTAAATTGCCAATGAACAGTCGGCAGCGCACGTCGAGAACCTGATGCGTTATAAAGTAGGCAAGCGAGGTTAAGGCTCTCAGGAGGCATCCGCAGTATATGGCCTAGCCAACTGTATCGCCTCCGCTTCGTGACAGTTTGCTGCATCCGTTCTCTTATTATTTAATTCCTTACAAAGTGAAACCACTGCACAGCCGAGATTCTTCTGAGACACCTATTCCCAAAACTCGGTATTTTGCTGTTTTGAACCCTAGTGAGGAGAATAGGTGTTATGCAGGCGTTATATAGGCGGCATTTGGTTTTCTGTTAAATGTGGCGCCTGCTATTCCTAGCCGTTTATATACAAAATACAAAAATAAGTATTTCCTAATAAACCTTGCATTTCCCGAGTGTTGATTTATCCACATTTTTCTAAAAACTGTTAACATTTTGATTAAGAGGACGTAAACTTTCATTTTAAAATTGGTCAATTCATGTTGAATAAAATAGCACAATGAATACATTAATTCGATACATTGCTAAAGTACTCGAAAGGATTGAAAAATAATTAAGTATGTTCCGTGTATAATGCTCATATTCAACTTGTTAATTCCAGGTGCAGCTTTTGTGTTATATAATGGAGCTCGTCTCGCTAGTATAATCAATACCTTCAGAGAACATGTGAATAAAGGTCTCTACCCAGCATTGCCAGACTTAAAGGATATAGATTTAGAGTTATTAAAGGACGAGGTAAGAAATAAAATATAATAAGGGAATCCCGGCCGTAGCCGAAGCAGTCTCATTGCTGCGTACCAGGTTAATAGCCCCATGATATAATGGTGGAACTACGAGTTATACTTAGAATTGTCTTAGCACAACAGTCTGAGTACAATTCAATAGAGCTAAACTATACCAAATCTGGAATCAGTACAGAAAAGTCCTTACTAAATTCAATCAAGACTTAAGGAGAACAAAGAAAATATCTTGGAGGGATTTCTGCCATGAAATCAATGAAGCCGCACTCATTTCTAAAATTCACCCAGATGCTCCCTAAAGCTTCTCCGTCATGCTACATTTACTAAAAACACCTGACGGAACATCGACTGAAACTGGAGAAGAAACACCGAGGTTATCGGGCCCGGTTCACTTTCCCAGTTGGCAAAAAAGAGAGCCATTCTATCCAGCCGAAGAACTATATAGGAATGGAAAAGAGCATCTTTCGACCACCCAACATTACTCCACAAGGGTTAGACATCATTTTTCCAATGCTAGTAAAACTTTTTAGAGCTAGTTGTATAAGACAAGTATACAGGAGGGTGTGATGTATGCCTGGAGAGCGAATTGGCGATGAACGAAAGTAAGTCAAAAGTGATGGTATTTGAAAGGGATAGTGAGGTTACTGACTGCATAATAAATGTAAACAACGAATGTCTTAAACAAGTAAAAGAGTTTGTGTCTGGGAAGCATGTTTTCAAGAGATGGAAGAATAGAAAATGATGTTGAAAGGAGTAAATGCGGGCAACAAAATGAACGGAGCACTAAGCACAGTAATTGCTAATAAAAATATGTCGATCGAAGCTAAACTGGCAGTGCACAATGGAGTTTTAGTCCCAACACTTGTGTATGGAAGTGAAACATGGAACTGGCAGACGAAGGAAGAAAGCTGAGTGAACGCGGTTGAAATGCGATCTCTTAGACGAATGTGTGGGAAATCAATGTATGACAGGGTTACGAATGATGAAATCAGACGAGAAAGTAAATCTGAGTCAAGTATAATTGATGAGATTAAGAAAGGGTCTCTGAGATGGTTTGGTCACTTAGAACGAATGGATGATGAAAGAATGGTAAAACAAGTATATATGGCGAAAATGAACGGTAACGTGAGACGAGGACGACCAAGGAATACGTGGCATGATCAGATAAACCAAAATCTTAAGTCTGGTCATGTCAGAAGCAGACAGAACCGAAAGGCGTGTATAACAAGATGTATGAATGTGGAAGAAGCTAGGAATGTATGTCAGGATAGACGTGTGTGGCGGTCCATTCTCTCTGCCTACCACTAAGGGGAAATGGTGTGATGGTACAGTATAGTACAGGAGTGGAATTCATTCTAGAAACTTTTAATAAAAACTTGCTCTATTTTATATTTGTGTAGAAAATGTATATTCTCCTAGCCCGAATTCATACTATAATATTTTAATTGTTACCTACAATGTATATAATATTTTCACATGATTTGTTTTGTAAAGGTTTTGAAATTTATATTTAAAAATAACACACTATATGAGTCAGGTTGTGATCCTGCGACTAGTGTCTCGCACTCGCAGATCAAAGGTCCGTGGTTCGAATCCCACTCCACCCCACTTGATTCCATTTTCTAATAGTGAGTTATTTACAACTCGTTGAAAATGGCCCTCAAAATCAAATATTTAGGTAAATCATAAGAACACAAATATTTCTTTATTTCGATAAAAAAAAAAAAAAATACAAACCAACCAATTTCAGGGTTGATATTTTTGTTCCTACCAACACGAAAAGTCGCGTAATTTAAATCAGTCAATCGCAGAAACAACTAAAATGGCTCCGAATACCTCGAAATGTGTTGATCGGTAACCTGGGAAGAGGAAAAAAAACTGTTCTCAAAAAGTTTACACCTTTGCGGAAATTGCGGAGATTTTGAGCGGAGGAGCAATAAAGTCAGGTGTAAGGAAATTTTGCAAACGGGTTACGAACACTGGATTGATTGAAATCAGCTGCAAGAGCTGGAAAAAAATCTAAGGAACAGAACAAAATGTGGGCAGAATTTGTCACTAGGCCATGCAAAACTATCGGAGATCTACAAAATACATCAACAACACCATCAGAATAACTGGTGAACAAGTTTGTGTCAGATCGAATTCAAAATTGATTAGAACCGGGTTGTGGTCCCGTGGTGGTATTGTGGACTCACGGGTCAAAGGCCCGAGGTTCAAATCCCACTCTACCACAACTCGATTTCCATTTTTCCAGCACAAGTTATTTACGACTTTTAGAAAATGGTCTGAAAATGGAAATATTTGAGTAAAGTAACTCTCTCAAGTATTTCTCTTTCTTTAAATATAAAAATCTATTCTAAAAAAACTGTCAAAATGGTTTGCGAGCGAAAACCTCGAGAAAAATGCGGTATCTGAACCAGAAACAGACGTAGAAATGCATCGATTAGGCTCTGACACACAAGGAGTGAACAGAAGATGACAAGGGCAAGGTTATTTAGAGCGACGAGACCAAAATTAGCATTTCCGACTGTAATGGGGGGAAGTTTGTTCACCGCCGATTTGAACAGGGTTTTTTGCCCGAGTGTATCACGGCCACGGCAGTGAAATGGTATGGGCCAGCATGGTTGGACAACTGGCTATCATTGAGGGCAACATCGATGCAAAAAAAATACTAAGAAGCAGTGCTACAGGCGAAATGGTTGCCTACAATCCAGGATTTATTCGAAGGAGACCCACGCAAGTGCACCTTTTAGCAGGACGGACTGCCATACCATACAGCCAGGAGCAGCACAAAGTGGTTTAGGGGACCACCACAAAACTGTCCTGCCGCGGGCAGGCAATATCCAGATTTAAATCCGATAGAAAATCTATGGTCAAGGCTGATAGTGATGATATATGGGCCTCCTGGCCTGTTCTGGTGCAAAAATAAATCAAAATAAATAAAAAATATATATTGAAAAAATCCAAGCACCAAGAAAGAGCTGATCGAAGCTATTATCCTGGCCCGGTTCCATGTGATAACATTTAAAGATTTGCGATGCCTGGTGCACTTTTGATGCCTTGACAACTCCAAGTGGTTCTAAAAAACAAAAGATATCCAACAAAATGCTATTTGTTTTGTACTTATTCAGCGTGTTTGTAAATTCATCAACTGTAATTTTTTTCATGTGTTAAAGGTTTACCTATAAAATTTCCTTGAAATGATTTTTCTGGTAAATGATCCCTTAAAATTTTATGGCAATGATAATTATAAACACAACGTTAATTCAAATATAAGTGAAAATAAAGCTGAAATTTTAAAGAATTTCTAAAAGTAGCCAGAATTAATTCCATTACTGTACATGGGACCACATACCAAAAAGCTGGACCTAAGTCCGAGTAGCTTTTATCCCTAAGGCTAGGGATAGAGACGAGTCACAACCTAAGTTCTGCAGACCAATTAATCTCACCTCTTTCCTTCTTGAGGTCATATGACATTTACTAATCTCAAACATACCACTTGTAGGAATTAATCTTTATTTAGTCAAATCACACAACTAATATGCGATATGTGATCTAAGCGTCATCTTTGATGAAAAGTTGTCTTTCGTCAGTCACATAAAGTGCATGGCCAATAAATCCTTAAAAATGCTAGGCTATACTTTGCGAGTGACAAAGGATTTTTAAAATATTCATACTTTAAAATTGAGCTCTGGTTAGGAGCCAGTTGGAATACAACTTTACTCAACTACGAAGTGTGTTCAGAAAATACTGGATTTTTTTTTATTTTTTTAAATAAATTATTTATTCATTTACATTAATGTTGTCTCCTTCAAAATAGTCCTCATTAGATATTATGCACTTGTGCCAGCGCTTCTTCCAATCCTCGAAACACTTCTTAAACTCGATCTTTGGGATAGCCTGTAGCTTTTTCAGCAATTTTTAATGTCATCTATGCTTGTAAACGACGGCCTTTTAAGGTTCTCTTTATTTTTGGAAATAGGAAAAAGTCACACGGCAAATGTGGATGCTGGGGCATTGTTACAGTAATGTTTTTGGCCAAAAATTCACAAACTAGCAATGAAGTGTGAGCAGGTGCATTATCATGGTGCAAAAGCCATGAATTTTTTTGCCACAAATCCGGGCGTTTTTTTTCAGATTGCTTCACGCAAACGGCGTTGAACCTGCATGTAGTACTCCTTATTGACCGTTTGACCTTGTGGCAAGAATTCATGCCGCATTATGCCATTAAAATCGAAAAACACAGCGAGCATCACCTTCACATTCGACCGCACTTATCGAGCCTTTTTCGGTCTTGGCGATCCAGAATGCCTCCACTGGGACGATTGAGCCTTAGTTTCGAAGTCATATCCGTAAACCCACGTTTCGTCACCTGTTATAACACATTTCAGCATTTCTGCATCATCATTGACTTCATTTTGTGACACCTGAGCAACTTCCATTCACCACTGTTTTTGTTCCAAATTTAACAATTTTGGAACAAATTTTGCTGCCATGCGTTTCATACCCAAAACATATATATCTAAGCATGTCCTTTATGTGAAACTGCTGTGTTACAGTATTTATGTAACATAATTTCATTAATAAATAAATAAATAAATTTTTTTTTATTTTTCACATTTTATTGAATTGTTTATATTCTATTATATATATATATATATTTGTGCGTGCCATGTATACAGTCGAACTCGGTTATAACGAACACGGAAATAGCGAGATCTCGGATGTAACGAGGAAACATTCGTTGAAATTTTAGTTCATGGTTTTTTCCATGCAATTATTCACTGTTATAACGAGCTACTTCTCGGACATACCGAACAAAATATTGTCAAAAATTACACAAAAAATCTTCAATTGTTAAAAACATCATTCTCGAAATAAGAACCTAAGTAATAAAATCCAAACGGTCAGCTAACGTAAAAGATAAATACCGCCGGGCGTTGGGATCGGATTATGTTTATGATAGCTATGTAAGTGTCCAAGTACCTAATTGGATTTTTCGCCGACAATATTGAAAAATTAACACATATGGTTTTTTAAAAATCCAAGCTTTGTGAACTAAGTAAGTGCCGGTTCGGCACATTGTTTCAATTTACATCTGCTTTTGTAGTTTATGTATGACAAGCTTGTTTCGGGGTTTTTTTTAGATTTTTTAATGTTTTATGCTCATACAATAATATCATATATAGCTCAATACACAAAAAATATTACAAGTGGGTGATATCAAATGAGTTCTAGACCAGATCAGTTAAAACCTAACCCCTGAATTATTATTATGTCTACTAACAAGAGGAAGTGTCTCTTGAAAATTCGTGAAAAAGTGGCAATTATTCGTGAAACGAATTCGTGAAATTCGTCGAACGTGGTATGAAAAATGTGGAAGTGTGTACAAAGTTTTCTCTATCTTCATCCACAGTGTGAACATTGTGGAAAAATAAGGATGTTTATTTGTCTACATTTGAAAAGAATATCACAGACACAAAATAAATTTAGAAAGTGCGATCGTACTAATGTTGATGAAGCATTGCTCCAATGGTTTTGTACCCAAAGAAACGCAGAATTTTCCATCGATGCACTAATATTGAAGGCGCAAGCGGAACAGTTCGCAAAACAATTTGGAAACGATGTTTTAAATGTAAAAATGGTTGGTTAGACCATTTTAAAAATCGACACAATATTGTTTATGCAAAAATAAATAAAAAAGCAGCATCTGTTGACGGTGTAATGGCAAGTGAATGGGTTAATAGCGTTTGGTCAGAACTGAGAAAGGAGTGACAATGTGCAATAGCGATTGTATAAAAAACCTTTCCCTGATATAACGAGCAAATTCAATTGGTCCCATCTTCCTCGTAATAACCAAGTTCGACTGTATTAATAAATAAAAAATATTTCCTGTTCTTTACAAATTAAAATGGCTGTTTTATAGTTTTTGTTTTTTTCATTTTCAGGATGAGTGGATATTGGTATTCAATTACATTATGTCTTACTCCAGCATCCTGAAGAAGTGTTTAGACTTGGAATCAAAAGACTGTTTACTATCACCACATCTTCTCTGCACATTCCTCAGTGGAATGACAGGGCGAATTAGTATGTACTACAGAAGAGTAAGAGTATTAATGGTAAGCTTAAATCTACGCTGAACTGTTTTGCTAATAACATCTTATAATTTTAAAAACCTAAATATATGATTCGGTAAATTTTTGGGACCACATAAAATGTTGTCGAAGGCAAAGAACAACAGTTAGATAATATGCAAGTGGTAAAATTTTCTTCTCTGAACATTGGAATTTTCAATCGGGCCATTTATTCCATACTAGAAAAAGGTGTCTCACTGGAATTTAAAACAATTTGGTCTCTTATTGAAATTCATAAAAATGCACAAACAATGTTATAAGCGGCCGTATATTTTGTAATTATTCACGGAACGGGTTCAACGTATCGCAAAATGAATTTTCATTACTGTGACAAATTACCAAATTTTGAATAATTTGCAAAGTATCCCATTAAGTAGTTTTATCAATCGATCAACATTGTTAATGACATTCAGTATTCAACAGATGACTTCTGGAAAATATTCTAAATTTTATTTATAACATTGCACCTGCCAGATAAGTTTTATCAATGACTTCCGACTTCACAGAGTATTTTAATTTAGTATATCGGTACAATGATATTCGTATTGATGCAATCAAAATTTTCCGAACAGATACAGTTTTATACGAATACATATCTTTATCTGTTAGTCTTAAAAAACTTACCTATAGCATTTTGATGTGTTTTTTTAGAACTCTAAATAAAATGTAAAAATGTATTCTTAAAATATCAAGCCTAATTTGACTATATAATATTTTCTTTTGAAATTTGTAAGGGTGCCTACAAACACATTCTTTATTTGTCACAAATGTTCAGCATATTTGATAGCTACGTTTCGCAGCTTGGCATTCGTCAAATGTCGAGTCTGTAAGCACCTTAACATTTACTAAAAATGTATCATATTAAGAGAAGGTTAAAAATAATTTTGTATGGTTTATTTCAGGAACCCAGAAAACATCTAATACCACTTGTTCATGGACGTATTCATCTTTTATTGGCTCTCCAAACTATTCTGAACCACGCATTAGCAATATTAAACATTGTTCCCGTTACCCAAATGTAATTACTCACAAAGATTTAAATCGATTGATAATAATAATGGTTCATTAACAGAACAATTTGTATAATCTACTACATTTTTGTGGTAATAGATTTCTCTGGATTGTGTGTAGTCTGTCTAACTAAGTACAACTTGTTTAAAGTCAGACAATTTTATATGCGGAGTAAAAATAATACTCGTGTATTTATTATACAAGTTAAATTATTCATACTTTTATTTATCAAGTAGTTCATCTGACTTCTCTCTACCCAAACCCACTAATCATTTTTACAAATTTATTTAATTGAATCTGGGTCATGGTTTTGCGATGTTTGAGAAATACATCGATTATTTTGGGTCCCAAAAACCCGAAATTTCTTTGCCCGAATTCAGAGTTTGTAGTAGACCCCGTGACCCATCCTCTAGTTTGAATGTAGTGTGGGAGTGTTCCTTTTGGGATTTAGATGCATTATTTTTCTATAAATATACAATTGTCTTATATCCAATTGCACTATCCTGGATACAAACTAAAGATATGAACACTTATATATTTACAAATTTGTATAAACCACCCGGTTTCGAGGTTACTACCTCATCGTCAGGAATTAAACTAACCTATAATTACTCGCGTTGCTATTTATATTATAAAATATTGTATGAAAGAGATAGACAAATGAAAGAAAGAGGGAGAAAGAAGACAAAATGAATCATAAAGGGAATATTTTTAAAAGAGGACTCGAAGTTAAATTTAATTGATTATTTGATTAATGGCTTCATTAATTTCTAATTGTTCTAAATTGTCTAAACGTAAACCGTTTTTATTGACTTGCAAAATTTCTACACCCGTTTCTTGATTAAAATCATGGTTTTCGGATATAAGATGATTTGAAAATTCTGAAAAATTCTGAATTCTGAAAAATTTTGATAAAAAAATTGTAATGCTATTAAAAGCTTATATTAGTTGAGATGTTATAAAGTAACTTAATAAAGCTGAAATAAATAACACACAATGTATGTATTTGAGTTAAATTAAAAATAAAATATTACAAATCAACTTTAAAATATGAGAAAATTTTGTAATTTCTAGTGTTACGAATTCTATTATGTACTGCCCACCTGAAGAATTTATCGACAATTATTCCTAAGTAATGATGTAATAACTTATATTTACATATAAGTTATTAATTTAAAAAATACTTAATACACTTCCGCTTATTTATTTTGACCAATTAGCGCTTTCGCCCTCAAGATAGATTGGAAATTTTAGAAATAAATAGGATAAAAATAATAGCGATAGAATTTTAATAAATCAGCAGATAGAATTCAAAAACTCACCCTTATTAGCCCTCTTAGTTGGACCCTGTACATTGTAATAAAACAATAAATATTTTTCATATAATAGAATCTTCTCTAAAAGTACACCGCCAACACATGTTTCAATAATTTGTCTCACTCTGTTCCATTGAAATATTGCGTATTGTATATTTTTCAACTTATTTTTAAATGTACCTACACTTAAGATAATATTTAGTTTTATATACATTATCCTTACACTGTATAATATTCACCAGTCTGAAGATGCCCATTAGAGGGTTTAAGCGCTAATTGGTCAAAATAAATAAGTGGAAGTGTTCTAAGTATTTTTTAAATTAATAACTTTTATGTAAATGTAAGTTATTACATCATTACAATGGAATTCTATCGAGAATTGTAAATAAATAATTTTAATAAAATATTCCCAAGTATTTTCTAGAATGTACCGATTCTAATATTTCAGGGGATATTTTTGATTGAGGGTTTTGTTTAGGCTGTATGGTTTTACAAAATGTGTATTTTGTTTTGTTAGTATTAAGGGTTAAAAGACATATTTTCATTATATTGACAATTTTGAGCCGCTATATAAGTTTCATCCCATCTGTCACCTGTAATTTCGTCACATTTTTGTATGTTATGGCGGACATAGATCATTAATAATTGAAGACATTGAGTGGGTGAAGGTGTTATGTCGCAAATTTTCAAAATTGTAAGATTTTATCCACAGCCCTTTCATATAAAACCAACTATACCATTAAAAAGTAGCAAAAAACCATTTTGGGAGCGAATGAAGGTGTATATATCAATAATTGTACTGGTGTCCTAAACTTTAACCCCAGATATCTCTCCTTTTTGTTTTTGTCACATAACACCTTTATACAAAAGATGCAGCATAGATTCTACATGTTGCAAATTGGAAGGTGGCTGCTGAGGGACAGGTGGAGCTAGAGGTAAAAGTTGAAGGAGGCCAAAGCTCGATTTGGGCTGTAGCACCATCGAAGAACACCTTTATCCGCTTGTGTCTTCAATTATATCAAACAAAACATTAATGACATAAATAATATGTATTTTCATTAAATAATAAATCAATTTACTGACAAAGGTATTTTTATTTGGTAAAATAGTAAGCAAAAATTCCAGTCAATAAAGAAGTCTAGAGCCACGATTATGAACGGCTATCTTTATCGGTATATACTGAGACGGTATAAACTAATCTCGATTTTTACGTATGAAGTGTGTATATTTGAATGAAAATTCAAAATATATTCATCGGTGACCGGTAATTGAACATGTTTAGAAAAAAAATGGTAAACATATTATATTTTTCATACAGAAAACTTAATTTCTCTTTGTAGATAAAATTGAACATAAATTTTAACTTCCCATCAGAATACGTACCCAGGCAATTCAATTACAGATCGTAAAATCTGTAAATGCCTAGAATTCCATATTCCCTTAAAGAAGTTCTCTTTGTCTGCTTAAAATGTTCGTCAATCCTTAGCAGATTAAATCCAGTACTTGTCTACAAATTCAGGCATATAATTAAATAAACTTTTGCATTTCAATCCCAATTTATTAATATTTTTCTTATAAACAATTAAGCATTACTGGTAGGATGTTGATAAAAACAAACAAAACATTACCAGACCAGTGATGCGACTACAGCATGCAAACCACAAGTATTATAGAAAAATGATAAAATCATGATAAATAGATACCGAAAGGATAAAGAAAATCATCTTAAAACAAAAGTATGATGTCTATTTTGGCAGAAGAGTAAAATACAAAAAAAAAGATTACAGGAGAGTAGGTATAACAAATGTCAAATTCATGTTTTATAAGCAATGCAAAAAATGCATACAGCGTGGAAACAAAACAGTAAAATTCCTGTAAGCATGAAACTGGCACAATTAATTTATCAGTGAGTACAGTAGACCTCCGTTTATCCAAACCCCAGTCTTCCAAATTGCCAAATATCCAGATCGCTATCAAGAAATAAAAAATAAAGGAAATGTAAGTTAACGAGTTTTTTCATCAAAGCAATTAACTTAGCTGGACATGTTTAAGTAAGTTTTTAATGTGATTCCAATTCGCTGTATTATTTCAAAACCAGTATATAACAGTATTTTAGAGTTAATGTTTCGTTTTCTTTCAAAACATTATCTTAATTGGGTTAATTTAACTATCCAGATTTCTGCATATACTGATAACAAATGGCACTCATTCATTTGGATAGTCGGAGTTTTACTGTACTTAGAAAACATCAGTAATGAAAGTATTATTGCATCACTAAGAGTCCAAGTTTATTTTAATTTTGACATTTTGTAAGACGTTAATGTTATATTATTTATTGAGGTCAAATTTTTATTAGGTCAAGTCTTTTTGCTTTAAATTGCAATTCTTTTCATGTAATTTTCTTCACATTTATTTCCGTATTTATCTTAAAAACTTCTTTGTAAATATCTGCACCTTTTTTCATGTTTTGCTTTATTTATTTGACATTACTTTACAGGCGGTTTAGCCCATTACATAATGCAGACTGTGAATATATGTTAGAAGTTAATGAAAAGAAAGCACATAGCTGCTAAACTGCCAATATGTATAGACATATATATCTATATTATCCGCAGAAACCGTATTTAGCAAGCAAATTGCCCTATTTATGGGTAAATTCTGACTTGCATTTGTACGGCTTCTGGGTGTGTAAAACAGTGCATGAGATTTCGCTCTAGTATAATTATTGGGAACATACAAACTGATCTCTTTCAGTATATTTGGATTATATAGACTTCCAGAAATCAGCTTATATGAGCTGGTATAAATGTTTCCCAAGAAAAATTTGATGACGAAATTTGAGGGTATCCAGCATTCCTGCTAGAAATAATGATGGATATTTTTTTTTTTTTAAAGATATAAGTATTGCAAAAATCGCTTTTAATCGCTTCTCTATTTCAAGGATGTGGTTGTTTACTTATCCTTATGTATTATGTTTAAAAAAGCGTCTTAGGCAGGCTCGTCTTTTCCATAAGGGCATGAGCCCAGAGCCGAGGGCCTTGAAATTCTAAAACTGCCACTTTCTACAAGCCCCAACCTCTGTGTGCCCAAGGGCCACTGCATGGCCCAAGACAGCCCTCCTCTTAGACCTATATACGTAAAAATAAAATAAATACCTATTTAATCTTATTAGATTTACACCATAAACAACAAGACCTAATTTGTAGTGATCAACCGAAACAAGATTTTTGGCTGAAACCAAAACCTTTTGGCTTCTGTTCTAGTTTCGGCCGAAACCGAAACTTATTTAAATAATTATAATAATTAAAATGCAGTTCCACCAAGAAACGTCAGTAGAGAAACTCAATATTATTTAAATAAGTTAAAAGTCACTTCAAAATGCCCAAAATTAGGTGTTTTTATTGTTTTTATTAAAATAAGTGTGAAATAAAATATAGAATGAAATAAAGCGCATAAATTTAATGAGTAAATATTTAAATATTAGCGCATATGGTTAGTTGTTATTTTATACACATAACTTATTTACAAAAGTTCTTCAATGTACGCTATGGGAACTTTTACTTATTAAATATAAAGGAATTACAACAATAAAAATATAAAAGATCTCAGATCTAACTACTAACTATAGTCAACAAATCACAAAATCAGTCCAGTTTTTATTTTTAGGTTATACGATAGCAATACAATAACTGATTATTTGAATGGTCAACATTCCGATATCTCTAATTGTGCCAATTTTACACCCGAGTACAGTCGAAAGCGTTCAGAATACCAGCCCTGGAATATTAATATAACCCATTGTTGTACTAGTTTCTAAAAATAGTTTATTTGAGAAAATAAACATGATTATTTAAACTACCATAGATAGAATGTGAAAGTTCAGTGCTACGGGAAATTAGGAAATTAGATACAAGAAATAATTTTTTACATGCAATAAAAATTAGAGCATTCAATTGTTCGGTGAAGTTTCTTAAAAATGTATGAAAAAATAATAAAAACAAACTAATTTGAACGACGTCACTAGTTCTTCGGAATCAACCAATGATAGAGTGCTGTGATAGATATCCGGTTTACAGGAAGCCAATTCGCCGATCAGCATAACTCAGCAAAGAGAGCTTGTGACATACGCGGAGTAATTTCAAAATCACAAAACTTTAAAAAATCATAGCACTGATAACATGTTACATAATTTTAATTATTTTTTAATTTTGGCTCAGTTTGATAGTCTGTTAACAAATAAAAATAATAGAAAAAAAACCTTCGAACTTCCTCATTATAATAGAAGTAATCAACGCCCACTAGTAATTGTTTAGTTAAACTATAGTTCTATTTAAGTTGGAGTAACTCCCACCACTAATATTTCGATTTGTAATAAATTTAACCCGATGGTATTAAGTAGGCTTCATATTTTTAAGGTTATGCTGTCAAACCTTGGCGGAAAATCGTTAGACAAAAGATGTACTTAATTTTTACACCACGCTGATATAAACATAAATATAAAACTGTAAGACTAAAAAATTTACCAAAATCGACTAAAATTATTTTATTCTAAATGGATTTCGATTTCAAATCGGGAAATTCAAGTTTGTAAAACATAAGAGAATTATGTCCATCTTACTGCCCATTTTATTTGTTTTCTTCCATTTTTAAGACACCGGCTCTTCTAGAAAAATACCTAGTAAAGATGTGCGAGTTGTTTCCATTATTTCAATTGATTTTAGTTGCGTAAATAATCATCATAAGTCATAAGATCTGTTATTATAATGTATTCATTTGTTTGTTGAAAAAATATGCGCATCAGTAAAAGTATATAATATAAACATACTGATATTGTACCATAACACTGAAATTATTTTGGTTTGATGTAATTTAAACCGAAAAAACCTGTCTTGTAAATGTAGCTAAATTAAATTGACCCCAGGCTCAAATAATTAATAATTTTTCTCTGTGTATACCTTCATATTATCATTTATATTACAAAACATATTTAAACAATAATAATAAACTTAAGTATTTTAATGGAGCAGATATTTCACTATTCATATTTCTAATGTGCGCCTAATAATATTTCAAGATATTTGATTCCTGATCGAAAGAAAACATTATTCTCACTGCATTCTATCTAGAAAAAGTAATAAAATAGAGAAAATTAAGAGGTTAGGTAAACGTCAAAATTTTAGATATTTTGTTCAATACTTCAAAATCTAATATGAATTCTACCAGTTGCACAATATAACCGACGTATCACTTCGATATAATTAATTTTACACGTGAACACAACCAACTACAAGGAAATTGATAAAATTTCAACCCCTGATAAAGGCGCGCTGCACAGCTGTTCGGAGGTACAAATATTTCGAAGGCATGAAATTCACGTGACTTTTCAGGTGACCCGAGCGTTGGACAAGCAGTGCGCCCTCCGATTGGTCGGCCGAACGGGACCCGAACATCTCCGACTAATAGCGCGTCGGCCCCGCACGAACGCGAATCGCGAATACCCGAATAGAGCTCAGTGTGTTTTTTGACGTCGTCAGATGCAGTCGTGATTCTCGGGGGCTGGGACCGTGTCGGTTTTACTGTTAATACGCGTGAAATATTGTGTGTTTTATTAAAAGTTTTTAGTATTTTAATTGAATATATTAAATATGAGTATTGCTGCACTGTTAAAAGCTGCAGAGTATATCGAGAGACGAGACAGAGGTGAGTTATCAGGGCGACTGAGCATTCTTTGTCGTCGCTTTCTACACGTCAACATGGCCCCCGTCTATTTTTGTGATGCAAGAATCAGCTGATTTTGACGGGCTGGTGGTATTTTTGCTTCCAGAAGCCGAGCATGGATACGCTTTATCCCTCCCGATTCCGGATGATCTCAGGAGCGTTGTCAAGAGGACAAAGTCGAAAAAGTCACAGGGAAGCAGGTGAGACCGTGTTTATTAGTACCTACCCTTCATCTGACATTTCTTCTTTTAAATACCTATTCAAAAATTATTTCGCGGTTGTTAATTAATCGTAGTACTTTATGCCGATTCGAGAAAAAATATTTGTAATATTTTAAGTCAATAATTGAAAGACGTTTCTTTGTTACAAAGTTAGGGAAGCTTCCGCTCTGCTACCACCTACCACCCCTACCGCGCCGGGGAACTTTTATAAGAGTGAGAGTGAAAGTTTCCAGTTATTTTAGCGGCGGTGGTGGGTAATAATATTATTCAGATCACCATTTTTATTATACCTTTTAATATTTCTTTTTATGTTTTCAGGACGAGTCACAATGAATTGGAAAAGAATAGGTGAGTTTAAACAAATGTACCGCGGACGTGTTATCGAGTAGTGGGGTTCGTTGTTTTGTGATTTCAAAAAAGGATAAAATTGTATTTTCAATTTGTGGTTAAGTGATTCGAATAATGAATTATGTGCTAGTCGCGATTTTGACGAATTGCGCATATTAGTGATGTTTCTAAAAAGTTTGTTCAGTATGAAGGCAGTGAAGCAAACTCGAGTGCGGTCCGTGGTAGTCTATCGTCCCTCCGCGCACCGGGCCGAGCCTCGAGTGCGGCCCGCGCTGGCCGCCGCCGCCTCTGCCCGAGTTCGGCCCGCAACCCCAATTACGCCCCGCGTTGACCGTGACCGCCAAACTCTTCAAACATAACAATAGGCCCGGTGTAGGAAGTGCGTACTGGGCGTGGTTGCCCACAAACCAAATGTACACGATGTAAATCAAGACGCGAGATAATTTCCCACCCAAAGAGTGCACCGGCTCTGTCCCCAGAACTACACTCGGAGAGCTGTGCCGGCCGCGGAGCTGCTACCCGCTACCTGCTACTGATAACGCACGTGCCGCGTTCCGTGCTACGCTCTTCACGGGAGCGTAGGAGATGGGACCACCTCCGACTCAAGCTTGATATATAATGTTCGTTTTGTAGCTACGCTACTTCATCCCGTTCTGTATTTCGGCTCTCGAGGCTCTTTGTTCGGAGCCCCGGGAATTACTCGCATTCGTATTCTTTACCGGTGACGGGTGACGGGTGACCCTCCGGTAAAGAAGGATCGAAATAATCGTCAATTAAAAAGCTCTCTCGGTATATTCCTCGTAGGGGAGCTTTGTCGCTAGGTACTCCCGACCGGGTAACGCTGTGGCTATATAGTAACTAGTGACCCTCCCTGTGACTCGAGTTGTTCCGAATAAATACGATCTATAATATGATTCAAATGAGCGGCGTTTCTCCCTTATCCCTTCGCTCAGGCGCTCCATCGGCTTCCGATAGGATTACGGCTCGCCTCCGTAGTTCGCAACTACTTATTCCCGCCTCGCGCCTCGGTAAAAAACATTAAAACCGACACATTCGCAAAATGCGTCATTGAAAAATTATAGCTAGTTATATTATTTGTGTTATCAACATTGCACAGATTGAATAGAAAAATATTATTTAGGTGTGTCGGTGCACTCACACCACATAGTCGTACGACGCCGACGGATGATAATACATGTTACTCGTACCATCGCCGGCGTACCAGGGCGGTATGATATGGCAGCGGAGTAGTGCTCAGTGCTACAGGCTACAGCTACAGCAGCGCGGCAACACCGCGCGCCGCGCCTCGGTCGGTCGCGGCGCGGTCTGGTTTTGTTATTGACTCGTACCTCGTACTCCAATCATACTGCCATCCCTGTCAGTCCCAGCTTTTTGTAAAACACGATCATCATGCGAGGGTCATGGATTTTTATTTTCAATTCTAAATACATTCGATCCTTCTCAGCCGCCCGATGGACTCCATCCTACAAATATGTAAATAGATCATCGAGTTCGTGTCGAAGCTACACCGAGCTATTTTTGTGCTGTATTGAAAATGAATAAACGCCTCACAGTAAAATTATGTACAAATTTATGCAAATTATTGAACAAGTCTCGCGTATGAATAATTATAGCGTACACCAGTTTATGACACTGATGTTAATAGGATTCCCTGATTTGCACAATATGAAATAATACAACAAGCTGCAGTTAGGAGGCCTCGCTTACAATGTATTTGTTACGGGTAAAGTTAGATAAACGATCAAACCCAGGTTTACCCGGGTAAACTCCGCAGTACCCTTAAGTTAGGATAGGTTTAGTCAAATTTAATAATAAATAAAATTGGTGTTTTTACTTAACCTAATCCAACCTATCTTAACCTAACGCGGCGGCCCCTGGTTCAGCCGTTTCTAAAGGGCTAGCTTTCAACCAGCTGACACGCATTGATGTACAATTTCAAATATACGTTGAACTTTACCCATGTTTCCTGGGTATTACGGAGTTTACCCGGGTAAACCTAGGTTTCATCGTCTGTCTAACTGTACAACATATTCATTCAAATACTGAAGGACCTACCCACGCATACGCGCACTTGGCAACTTCTTCCTTGTCATTTCCTTATTCAAGACCACTGTTACGCATACACCTTGAATACTTGAATTAAAATACCATGTGCTTGCTTCTATGGCAAAATAAAAACCAAAAAATAATGTATACCTCAAGATTTTATAGTAAAATTCGCATCTAGATTAGTCGTCGGATAAACACACATGATTTAACTTAAATTTTCTCCGCCTAGCTTCTAATTTAGCTCAGTTTTATCCTAAATTTCCACATTAATTTCGCCTTATTCATTAATAACAAAAAATACTACAATAAATTAATAGTTTAGCACACCCGATAGCAAAATTCGACCCTGGAATAGGTTTAATATCGCTGATCCAGATCTTTATTAAAACCCTACCTTGATATTCTGCGGTTTGTGGCCACGGTCATTTATTATTCGTAGTTTTAACAATTTTATAGAACAATTAAGCAGGAATGTATAATGTACATTTTTAAGAGCAGCAATACTGTTTCTTCCTTCAAACTGAAGCATTATGTGCCTTATTCATATAAACTTAGCAGTGAACAACATTTGAAATCTAAACACAAAACCTGTTCCTAGTATAGACAAGACCGAAGTAGACCGACTTGTTGTTTATAACAGAGATTACAGCTGTAACGCGATGATGTATTATGAATGTAATACGTTATTTAACACGCGAAATAAATATACTTCATTGTGCTTGTATTATGCACACAGTTGGATCACGATCACGAATTATCAAATTTACGTACGTTGTTAGTAATAAGTAATCATTACTGACATACTAATCAACTAAAGATATGATGTTATACAAACATATTATTTAATTTCCTATTGACAAAACAACATGATATAATATTTAAAATACTGGACAATTACACTACACTGCACTGGGCCAAATTAGCGAATGGACAAATTTAGGTACATAGTAATTTTACATGCATTGGACTTCATAATTATCATTCTTTATAATAATATTAATTCACCATAAAACACTTCTTGCTTTGTTGACTAACGCATCTCGTAATATTTTCAAATTCAATTTGTTAAAAACAATTATCATTTTTACTAATACGTTATAATACAACGATCTGCAACACGAAATTCATTATAAGCTAAACTCTCGCGTGTGTATCAAATGTACAGAAATTGTATTATAAAGTCAGTTTTATCAGCTTTTTAATACCGCTTTTATGGAGGTGTATATTAAATTAACTAATAAAAATGGAAAAGGTCATAAATAAAATATAAAATAATTCCTTCTCTTGTGGGAATTGAAGGCGATGTAAACAATACCACGTACCTACATTGCTTTGAAAACAAGTATTTTAATTACGTTTATTAGGTTCTGTATTAACACAGTGATCTGGCTTTATATATTTGGTTTTTATTCAATACGTTTTACGTGGTATATTACGAAAAAATATATAAAAAAGCGTATGTAATACGAAAAAAAATAACAATTCAAATTCAATGTAAAAAACGATAAAATGAAAATACTATCAATTAGAATAAAAGGAAGCTACCCTCTCAGAACTTTCTTTCAGTAACATGAAAGATGTCGATATCCGAAGAGATACGGTTTAGTTAAGACATTGCTCTTCCTACTGGCATTACCATCGGCAGGCTGGTTCTGCGAGCAGGAAGATAAATCAGCTTAATGTTAGGTTAGGGAAAACACTATATTACACCTAAGTTAATAAGGTATTATATTACGAAAATGGCGCTATATAAGTTATCCATAATTTTTATTATTATTATAATCGGAATACCACGTATCAAGCGGAAAAAAACATATAATATTATGCATTTCTTCTTTTCTGACGGGCACTATCACGGATAGTATTCGTACTTCCTTGAGGTGGTTTTTTTAAACTTTAGATTTAGCCTTGTGGTGGAAAATATTAATAGTCAATGAGAAAGTTCAGTGTTTTTAAAAAAAAAAAAATGTTATTAGAATTGGCCAATTTAAAAAAAAAATATTTCGTATTATCAGCGCTATTATTTTTTAAAGTTTCGTATTTCTGAAATTACTCCGCATGTGACGTCAGAGGTTCTCTTCCACTTATTCTCTGTCTCGCCGATTGGTCCGTTTTCGGTAAGTAAACCGGATATTTTTCACAGCTCTTTCTCTATTCGCTGATTCATATGAACTAGTGACGTCATTCAAAGTGGTTCGTTCTTATTCAAATATTTCATATGATTTTTTTCGTACATTTTCAAGAAACTTTGCAGTACAATTAAATGCTCTAATTTTTACCGCGCGCAATAAAACATTGTTTGTATCCAATTTCCCGTAGGGCTGAAGTTCCTCGTTGATAATTGACCATATAATAGTCGAGATACAAAATGGTTATTAGTATCATATTGCCACTAATGTCTAACCTTTAGTTAACCGGTAATAATAAATAACAATAAAACCTAACGTTAAAATTACAGCACACTGGAGTACATACCATTTCATGTTTTTATTATTAAGTTTATTGTACACTTATTATTGCTGCATATGGCGGTACATGTGGTGTAGTGGTTAAGACGCTCGACTCACCCACGGAAGGTTCCGAGTTCGATTCCCGGTGAGAACACAAACTTAAATGTGATTTTTCTCAAGCCTGGGTGTTCTATGCAGTATTTAAAAAAATATTTTATTGAACTTTTTGTTTATAATAATAATTTTACATTGACGGCAAATGGCAATTTTTTCCAACCGGCCAATAAAATAAATGTTTTGTGTTTATAATTCTAGTTGCAAAACATATTCATTAGAAAATAAAAATAAAAAAGCTGAAGATGTACAAAAATATAAATAACTGTTTTTGTTTAAATTACATTTAATCAATACTATTGCTAAATGGTAAAATAAATAAAGAGGAAAGGAGGAAAGATTAAGGAAGAGAAAGGAAATGTTTCTTCAGACGTGATTTAAACAGAGATAAGTACTGTAGTAACATCTTTGATAGCGGATAGGAAATGACTCCACAGTCGAGCCGCATGGACGCGATATGAGTCGGAAGACAGAAACTGTGTGAGCTAGTTTGAGAAAGAGGAATTGTGGGTGGGTATTAAGAGGGTGCTTTGAGAATTATAACGAAGAAGTAAACCATGACCTGATAAGCGTTGAAAATTTTCACGGAAGTATATAGGAGCGTTAGGACTATAAAGTTTAAAACAGAAGTGAGAGGGAGCGATAGTCTCTCCGCTGTCTAATTTGAGCAATTTCAGTTGCCTACGACAATCAGAAATTTGGTGATATTTCCTATGACCAAAAATATACCTTATGCATGTATTCTTAAGTCGTTCAAGTTTATCGAGTTGCTCACAGTTTAAATCAGTCATGGAAACATCAGCGTAATCTAGAATGAGTAGCAGTAATGCTTGTTCGAGTGAGCATTTAGTATTAATGGGTAAGAATTTTTGCAACCTCCTAAGTGAGTGTAGACTGAAAAATATTTTGCGGCTTAATTCATTAGTATGAGCTCGCCAGCATAGATGTTCATCCATTAGTACTCCTAGCTTCAGTAATTCACCACTGTGATTGGGCCTCCTGGCTTGTTGTGGTGCAATGTATATAGGTATATATCCTCCGGTATTCTTCTATCAACTAGTAACTAATTTATCTATGTAGCAAGTAGCCAGTGTAGCCACTCTTGCACGTTTTACATTAATAATGTTACTATAGAGTACAATTTTATTTCATTTTTGTATTAAATCTTTTTTGCCAAAATCTTTGCGTAGAATAATCGTGTTCTTGGATATAAATATATGTATACCAGGGCCGCGATTATGAACGGCTATCTTCATCGGTATATACTAAGACGGTATAAACTAATATCGATATTTATGTACGAAAGTGTGTATATTTGTATGAAAATTCAAAGTATCTTCGTCGGTAACCGGCAATTGAACATGTTTAGAAAAAAAATGTAAATATATTATATTTTTCATACAAAAAACTAAACTTTACTTTATAGATAAAATTTAAGATAAATTTTAACTTCCCATCTTAATCGAGGCCCTTGGAGTGTTTTATATCCAGTCTTGCAGTCTTAACTTATGTGAGTTATAGTAACCTACGTAAAACATTTTTAAATGGTAACTATCTATCTTGTATAATTTATTATAGAAATAAAAGACGAGTGATACTTTAATCCACAAATTTGGAATATCCAGTGACCGGTTTCGTCGCTCTCGCGACATCTTCGAAACTGGTATCTTTATTAAGGAGTTCAATGTATTTATAAAAGACAGAGGTAAGGATAGAAAATTCACTACTGTATGAAAGTAAATAAAATAAAATATTTTTTATCTCAAGGCTGTAGGCGGTAAAACGAACGCAAAATTAGGAAATTATACGATTTTGCCATTTTAAAATGAATGTTTTTTTTTTTTAAATTGCGCAATAATAAAAAAAACATAAATTAGAGAAAAACAGGATTTTTTTAAAGGTATTCTGTTAAACAATATACTTAAAAGTTTTATGTAACTAAAATATAATTTCTTTTAGACCGACAGATTACGCCATTAAAATTTAAACTGAACTTAGGTATCTGGGATCTCAATAAAGACTAAGTATTGAACTTAAATTTGCTATAATAATTTGAGGATAATAAATTGATTGCCTTTTCCGTTCTCGGTAAGGGCTGGTATAAAGGTCATAAAAACGTAAATAAGATGTTGTTATAAATTAAATATTACAACCAGAGTTATCTTCTTTTTTTAAAAAAAAGAGAATACGAAAATGTTTTTTTATCTTTTATAAGATTAAGTACCTACCAATAGATAACTTCGGGCTGTCATGGTGTTTTTTTTTTAATAAACTGATAAATAAATTATTTATGTAGTATTTTATTAGACATATTCATAATAAATATTTTTTAGGACTTTATATCCGGCATTTAAAATGTAGATTATGTCAACATGTACATAAGTTGGCGTTTGTAAAATTGTCATTTTTTTAGTCCCCGTACTGCCTGTATATGTAAAATGTACGAGTATAAGTAACCACGTTTGTCTGTACACATAATATGTCTGTTTTATGGACTTGAACTCTGCCGTTTAATATGAGACATTAATCATTTTATACTTGGATCGTGGCATATTCATAAAAACATTTTATTTTGATGCATTGAAATACATTATGCCATATCGTCGCCGTTCAGGCAAAACTCACTCTCTCCAATATTTAAGAAAGGCGATAAGGTGGATGTCAGAAATTACAGACCAATTGCAAAATTATCATGCCTTAGCAAGATTCTTGAATCTCTTGTATATGATAAATTATTCTCACATGTTAACAATTCTATTCTATCAGAACAACATGTTTTTTTTCCAAACGATTTATTACAACAAATCTTATCCAATACACCCAATTTTTTAGTAACAGCATCGATAACAAATTGCACGTTGATGCCATATATACATATTTCTGTAAAGCTTTCGGTAAGGTCAATCATAATCTTCTTCTATTAAAATTTGGGGTGGATGGCTCACTATCAAATCGGTTTAAAACATACCTCACGCACATATCTCAGATTGTTGTTATCAGCGGGTTTTCAGGCTCCTCTTATTCCGCATCCTATGGTATACAACAAGGATCCAACCTTGAACCTCTACTCTTTCTGATATTTATAAGTTATATTGCTTTAAAAATTAAATTTTCCAAATATCTTTTATTAGCAGATGACCTTAAAATATTCAAAATTATAAAATCAATTGATGACTGTCATAAACTACAAAATGACATACATTCTTTGTTATCTTGGTGTCATAACGACTTATTCTTTAATATAAATAAATGTATTTCTATTAAATTCACAAGAAAAATAAATAAAATCGTTTTCAATTATTCAATCGATAACACAATTTTGATGAACGTCGAGACGATTCGAGATCTTGGGATTCTTGGGATACTTTTTGACAACAAACTTAAATTCAACCATCACATTGACCACATTTCAAAGAAAGCGTCCAATATCTGTGGATTTATTTTGCGAATATCTAAGTAATTCAAAAGCCCGAAAATTGCAATTACATTGTATAAATCATTTTTTCGTAGTTTGCTTGAATTTAATTCTATAATATGGTCTCCTAATTATAATATTCATATAACGCGGATAGAATCGGTGCAACGTAAATTTTTAAAATCGTTAATATTTAGAATCGGATCAAATACTTTCATAATCAACTATTATGATCGTCTAGAGTACTTTCATATCTTTAGTTTAGAATTCAAAAGGATTTTAGCTGGTTTGATATTTTTGCACAAATTAATAACTAACTGTATAGATGCCCATGATATCCTTGCTCAGATGAACCTTAATGTACCTCGCCGTAACTTGCGTACCAATCCTGTCTTTGCTGTGGGAAATTATAAAACTAACATCGGATTCTTTTCCCCTCTGCCTAGGATCCTCAGAACAGTGAACGAAATCTCACTAAACGGTACTGTCGATGTGTTCCTACAGCAAGGGCAGGCATTTAAGAAGCAAGCGGTGTTGTCTCTCCTAACTCGCGATGTCACACTTGCCATTTCAGCCTAGATTATGCACTAAGTGGCAGCACAAACACAAAAAATATATATTTTTCCAAATTGCGATCTGTCAAACGGCAGCCGTTAAAATGTCACTCAAATTCTTCGATTAGTTTATTTGTTGTAGTCGTTTGAAGTAAACAACTTTTGTGTTTCTTGAAAAATAAAAAAGCTTATTTCGTGCAGTTATTAAACACTATTATTTGAAAGGGAAAACGGTGAAAGAGACAAAAAATAAGCTCGATAAACATTACGGTGAGTCTGCTCCGTCAGATAACATGTTAAAATATTGCATTGCTAAATTTAAACGCGGCCGAACAAGCACTGCAACAATACCGTCTACAGGAAGGCCAAAAGAGGTGGTTACTGAAGAAAATATCAAGAAAATCCTCAATATAGTTATGAATGATCGCCGAGTGAAGTTGCGTGAGATTGTTGAAATGTGTGTTCAACATTTTACATGAACATTTGTATATGAAAAAGCTATCGGCAAGATGGGTGCCGCGTTTGCTGAGTGTCGAACAAAAACGAGTTCGAGAGACCACTTCACAGCAGTGTTTGGACATGATAAAGGTTAATCCTGTTGATTTTTGGCGTCGATTAATAACTGTTGATGAAACGTGGGTGCACCACTGTACACCTGAAACCAAAAGTGTGCACCACTATACACAGAAGAAGGCAAAGGCAGTAAAATCGGCTGGCAAGGTTATGGCTACTGTATTTTGGGATGCACTCGGAATATTGCTCATCGATTATCTTGAAAAAGGATCCACAATCACAGGAAAGTATTATCGTGCATTATTGGATCAATTGAATGATGCAATCAAGGAAAAACGACCACATTTAAAGAAGAAAAAAGTGCTCTTTCTTCAAGACAACGCACCGGTTCACATAGCATTAGATACGATGCTAATATTACGTGAAATACACTTCGAATTGGTTAATCATCCACCTTATAGTCCAGATTTAGCGCCTAGTGACTTTTTCCTGTTTCCAAACTTGAAAAAATGGCTCGCAGGAAAAAGATTCAGCTCAAACGAAGAAGTGATTACCGAAACTAACGCGTATTTTGAGAGGTTCCCGAAATCGTATTTTTCAGATGGTATAAAAAAGTTGGAATATCGTCTTACTAAGTTTGTCGAAGTAAAAGGAGACTATGTTGAGAAATAAATGGTTTTTGAAAAAAAAAGAAGTTTTTTTCCTACTTAGGTAGCTGCATTTTCAATCCGCCCTCATATATACCTTTTGTTAATTTAAGTTGATTTTAAGAATGCTTAAATTAAGTATTACTCTTTAATGCCAGCTTAAAAAAAAAACTGTTTTCCTTCTGATTTCTGATCCATGAAACAATATTTGGAAAGTTTTTAGTGAGACAAGGTGGCCAAAATTTGATTGATTTATAATCTGAAAATGAAAGCTATAAGAGTTAGTGAAAGAAAGGAAATATTATACATAATAATTATAACGTTGTGATTGAAAAATATTTTTTATTAAAAGCAATATCTTTTAACATGTTTTAATATGTAATAATGTAAAGTCACATGGCAAAAAACAAATAATTCGGATTTACCCAACTTTTTCTAACCATGTTACCTTGGTGACATGCCCCTTAAAGAACATAGTTTTACGCTTCGAATGGCATATTTAACTCAAAACTCATTTTTAGAGTTAGAGACTTTTGCCTGATCGGCGACGATATATATTTATATACTTATGCTATGTATGTAATCTATATGTTTTATAACCAAACATAGAAATGTGTATTCGTCATCGGTGTTTATTTTTTTTTACCATAGTTTAAAGTCTAGTATCTGCACTTCGGTACCATTCTAGTAATTTAATCAAATTGTTTTGTTTTGATCTGAATTAAATTAGTCAACAGCAGTTTTAAGGTTGATTTGTATAACCATAACCAGTTTGATATCAGCAACTGGTAAAATTAAATAAATTACATTATCGTTGCAAACGAATTTCCTCGATTTTCAATTGGAATAATTCGATGCAAATCACAGCTTTTTACGTTATAAAAAATGAAAATACCTAACCTATACAATAATTATAAGATATCGAACGAATCGTATAAATTCACTTGATACCATCTCGTAAATTCGATATTGTTTGTATAACAGCTCTTTTTTACTGACTTTTACTTCTTCGTTTTTTGTGGCATTTTCACCTCTCAACTAACTTTTACTTAAAATACTACAGCGCAAAAATTTGTTATTCTGAAAAGTGAAACACCTCAAAACGCGGTAAACACTTGCTACTAATAAAATGTGTCTTGAAGTGATGCATGAAGGTATATTTATTTATTAAAATACTACAGTGCGAGAATTTGTTATCCTGTAAAGTGAGTAAAATGTGTCTTGATGTGGTGCATGAAGGCATATTTATTTATTAAAAGAAAACGACAGCCATTATTACAAAAATATGCAATATTTACAAATAAAACAAAATTATAAGCCAATAATAGTGTTCTATGTAATATAACTAAACACAATGACAAAAAGCGTATAAAAAGCCACTCCGTATCATACACCCGTAAAAAATAAAATATAACAATAATAATGAAACGGAACATATGAAAAGAAAAAGTTTTTTGTTTACTCAGCTCTAAAAAATCTTTTCGTTAGCGGATCCATACGGAGTAACCCCAGATTAGCATTCCCTTCTTTCTTCTTGCAAGCAACAGAAAATAATTATAATATGAAGGTATGTATACAAAAAAAACGTACGGTTAGATTCAATTATAAATATTATTTGCGATTAAGGTTCTAGTGTTTTCTTTATAGTTGTTTAGAGTGATAAACTATTAATCGATTTCAGAAAAAAATGTAATAATAATTCTGGGAAAAGATACATTCTTATAATTATTTGTGCTTTAAATACCAACATGAAACAATTGTTGAATTGTTGTAACCGAGTTGTACGTTGAAGGATACGAATTTTAATTTTCTCAAGCAGTTGTGGGCAATCCAAGTTGCTATCGACTATTAAGTAAAGGAAGACGGTATCAGCGATGGTTCTTCTAGATTGCAATGTTGATGGTTCTTCTAGATTGCGAACAATATCAATTTATGTTCATATATAGCCAAAGTATTTATATGAATTTCGCATATACTTAAAAAGCAAACTCTACGTATTTACATAAACTAAAGTATCGAACAGATTAGTTGAACCAAACTTTTTTTTTTCGTATTTTTGGCAACACAGTCGTCATTTTGACGTTTACTTTATATTGGCATGTATTGTAGGTTATGTCAACACGTTTTTGAGATTGTTTAAGATATTCAACTCCTTTTTTCGTTATTTTAATAAAAGTTGTTCAATTCTGATATTTCGACGGTGCCTTCAAAGATGGATATATCAGTAGATAAGCGGACAATTATAGTGATAATGTCCAAGCATACCGCGAAAACTAGCTAGGAAGCCTGTCAAAAAGCAACTTCTGTCTATGGCAATGAGGGCGAAGAGACTGACATGGGCAAAAAAATATGTACATTGGACGATAGAAGATTGGAAGAGAGTCCTGTTTTCCGATGAGAGCCATTTTATCTTACAAGGCCAGCAATTCCGCTTCATTCGTAGAGGAAACGAAAAGCTCAATTCTTCTCACATTATTCAAAACACCAAACACCCTCTCAAGAAAATGTTTTGGGGGTGTTTCTCGTAGTAGGGACCAGGGCCGCTTGTTCCGGTGACTGGGATGATGAATAGCAAGAAGAACTAGCCAATTTTTCTGTAAAGGATGCTACCAGAGATGCAAAAGCGGTGGTCAAATGGTGATGGAATATTTCAGCGGGATCTAGCCCCCTGCCACACATCCAAAAAAATGATGAAATTCTTCACAGAAAACCAATTAACTGTGTTGGACTGGTCAGGAAATTCGCTAGACATAAACCTACTTGAAAATCTATGGGTAATCTGTAAGAATAGGCTCTCCAAAATTGATTGTACTTCGGTGGAAAAGCTCATTTCGTCCATAATTCAGGTGTGGCTTCGAGACGAAAAAATGGCGTCCACTTGCCAAAACATCATAGAATCGATGACAAGAAGGGTAAAATCTTTGATTGAGGCCAAAGTAGGTGATATTAAATATTAGTTCGTGATATTTATATACACATGTAGTTCTATTTTTTTTAAAACTAACAAATAAAAGATTTTCCAAAACTTTTTATCTTTCAATTAATCTGCAAGATAAAAAGTTTTGTACGATACTGTATTTGAAAATACTTTTAGAAGCCGTTCAAAAAATAATTATCAAAATTGTACTTCATAAAAATTTTACTTTTACAAAGAGAAATTTATTTTGAACATTGTATAAAATATGTTTTTATGTGCCAAAACTTATTTTCTAAAAATTTCTTAAGATCTAAACAAAAAATTAAGAGCGTACTTCAAATTTCTTACATGTCTTAGAATCAAGACTCACACAGAGAGATTAATTTTTCATTGCTCCGAAACTGTTCCACGTATTCCTTAAGCCTGTAGTCTAATAAAAAGTAAGGAAATCATACGATTTAGCCATTTTAAAACGCTGTTTTTGTTCAAAGTCGCGCTGTTAAAAAAAATAAGTTAGTGAACATCAAATAAATACAATTATTTTTTAAATGTATATTTGATAAATAATATACTTAAAAGTTTAATTACGCCTTTTGAAATTTAGACTAAACTTACGAACATTGGTTCACATATAACAACGAAATATTGAAAGAAAATTTGTTTAATAATTTATAGATATTAAAGATTAAACAGGAAAGCTGTGGAAACAAATTAATGGTTTTCAATGAGAAATACAAGCATTTATAACCACTCAAATTTTTTGCTATTTAAAATGAATTCAAGATTGAATAATGCTTTCAATAATCGTTAAAAAAACAATTCTTTTAGTTCATACCTTTTTATGGGTTAATATATATATATATATATATATATACACAGGGTGTTCTTTAAACCGTGTTACATCCGAAACCACGATGATCAGTATGGGCATGAAGACATATTATATCTGAAATCACTTAAATCTATTTTGGCGAATATGTTTATCGCGGGAGGCTAAACTAGCACTTCACAATGGAGTTCTAGTGCGAACTCAAATGTATGGGAGCGAAGTATGTAATAGAAAAAATGATGATGAAAGTAGGGTAAATGCTGTTGAAATGCGATCCCTCAGGCGAACGGGTGGTAAAACGATGATAGGCGCACAAATGTCGAGATCCGTGAACTGTGTAAGGCTGAGACCATGCATTATCGACATAATCAAGAAAGGCGTGCTGCGTTGCTTTGGACATGTAGAGCGAATAGACAACGAAAGAACGGCTAAACGGACCTACGATGCGAATGTTGATGGATGCGGAAAACGAGGAAGACCGAGAAAGACGTGGCACGATCAAGTCCATAAAATACTTGAAGATGGACATGTCAAAAGTAGGAATAATTGGCGTGCGTGCATGAGAAGATGTATGAATGTAGAGGAAGCGAGGTCTGTATGCAAAAACAGGGTGATATGGCGTTCTACCCTCTCTGCCTACCCCTATGGGAAAACGTTGTGATGGTTTGTTTGTTTATACATTAAAAAAAAAAAAGAAAACTGAAATATTAATGCTCATATCGGCCGTCGAATGGTGTTCAAATTTTGCTAAAAACATACTGTAGAAATGATTTTTTTTTTTGTAGTTGAAATTATTATGGATAAAAAAATATTTAAATAGCTTCTTTTTGTAATGTACAGCTTATATATTTTTTTCATTTATTCGTGTTATAATATTAGCAATCTTTTTAATCTACCGCATTCTTCAGTAGCTTTTATTGACATTTAAAAAAAATATATGCGTACACTTAGGTCACGCCTTTGTGGGTTTTTTTATTTGTGTGATAGTGTATTTTGTATTTCGTCGTTGCGCGGGCAATATTTACTAACTGATTTTTATTTTTTAAATGTTTCTTTGAAGATTACACAATTCTGATTTAACAAAATATACTCAAATATTATTCAAAAACTATCTTACACATTTTTCCTTTTTGTTATCAATAAAAAAAAAATGTAAAAAGAAAATGTGCCATCAAAAGGTGCACCGCACCGTTTAAATTATTTCCTTCATATTTAATTTTTAATTTTTAAAAAAATATTACTGAACAGATATTGCCGGCGCAACGACGATTTGTAACATTTATTGTTAAAAGCAAAATAAAATCTATTACAAAAAACTCGATTAACACTTATAATTATAAACCAACTCGATTTGTCGTAAACGGTTAAACTGTAGTAGTATATACGCGTGGTATGTAGATTTTTTTTCTAATGCGTGGTATGAAGTCAAAAATTTTCTTTACAGTAATGAAATAAGTAAGCACTGCGTTTTTGCAATCTCATCTACCCATTCAATACAGTAATAATTGTCTATGTCAGAAAGCATCGCTCTGCGATTTGATTTATCGTAGACAGTGTAATGTGTGTGTCTGATGACGCGCTGGCTTAGTAAACGTAGTCGAATTTCAATGGGGATAAAGGCGTCACCCACCTTGTCATATCAATAGATTTTTTGGTAAGCGTTAATTATGCTTTGTATATTTTTGATGCTGCATAGTGCCCCGCCTTCTATAATAATCTGACCGGCTAGAATACTTTGCCCTGACGTGGCAACAAGTAGAAGTAGACATACACCATACACGAAGGTCGACTTGAAAGTGTGCATTGTGCAATGTGCAGTCAGTAGTCAGTACCCAGTGGTCGGCAGGGGCGAACCCTGTATAAAAGCGATTATGCGCAGCTTACCATTATATTTGACTGACCATAATAATGTTTTACTGTAACTTTATTTACAGAAAAACAAATAAATAATTACTATTTATTTTAAATCATTTCCACCGTTTATATTTTTACCCTAATATAAATATGAATATTATTAACTAGCCGATTATTCCAGCTTATTTTTTCATACAATATAAGTATACGGTATATTGAATGTCTTTACCCCAGTGCGGGTTTTTTCTGCTAGATTAAACTTGCAGATTACACAAATTATTATAAGATTCTTGATTTGGAAAACAGTATTTCAAACATTATTTCTTTAGAAATGGTACTTTTGACATAAGACGACAATTACTTTCATGCGTCATTTTGCGGGACATATGCGCTCGACGCGGCCGTTTTTAGCACTTTTAATTTCTAGAACAATTCGTCCAATTGACATTTCAATTCAATACCTAATATCGACTGAATTCATAGCGCTATTTTTTATTTATTTTTAAATGAGTTTGTATTAGAGGAATGGATAATATATCTATATAATATATCAAGAAGTTACGTCGCTTAAGTTGATTTCATGGATGAGAGTTGTTGTATCACACAGAACCACAGAAAAATATCAATTTATAGTATATATTACTTACAATATATTATGTACCTTCTATGCAGGTACAAATATATGATATTTTTTTATAGCTTACCTGTAAATAAAATCACCATTCGCTACTGGTGGTCGGTTGTCAGTTGTCACGACCTGAGAGATTTCTCTACTACCGACCGCGACCGTGGAGTATTCTTGTCCCGATATCGTATCTTGCCGCACGTTGGAAATTGCCTACTACTTCGCTGTCTAAACCTAAACGGTAGCTTGTATTGTATTTTTTACGCTCTGATACCTTGCGTGTCGATATTTATCTACTGGTGGTATAACTTAAGCTGGCGCGTTCAGAAAACTCACACTAACGCATTTAAAATCTACAGGCGGTTGATTAAAAAAAACGTTGTATTAAATAAATAATACAAGGTTTTTTTGTAAACAAAATATTAAAAAAGCTACTTTCTCGCGCAAATAAAGTACTAAGCAATGTTTCTATACTGTAAATAAATATTTGGAAGGTGCAACTGAATAAATAAAATGTAATTAATGTAAGAAATAGACACCACAATCCTGTATAATGTTTTAACTGTTTGTGTTTTCTTAACTTTTTTATCAATTTGTTTATTTATTTTTATATTTATTATTTATCTTTTTCTTTTAAAATTAATTTTATTATAATAACTGTATTTTTTATTAGATTTTTTCAGGCTGTAAGATGTGCTAGTGACAGTAAGTCCGCCATTTAATCGTGTTTACCTTTGTTTTATTTTGTATTTATCACATTGTATATTATGGTTAATAAAGATTTATTATTATTTTTTTTAGCCTTGATTTTATTTAAATAGGTAGAAATGTTTACATTTGTCAGTTTTGACCAAACTCCTAGTGGATGAAATCAAGTAACATCTTATTTACAATAATTTTAACATTCTCTAAATTTAAACCTTTCTGTATACACAACCGTTCAAGCATTCAAATAGAACAGATGTATCAACAGGTGGAAGAGTTGAAGAAATGAGGATGTTTAAACATAGGCAGAATGGTGAATGTTACACAGTGTGTAAAGTGGCCACTTAAACCAGCCTATTACAAGTCACCCTGTAAATGCCCAGACTTCCATATTCTCTTCTCAATAATGTTTTCCCTCTCTGTTGCAACAAAATAAGATCTAAATAACTCCCTAGGGAGGAAATCCAGCCAGTCTGCAAACATTTGGACGTGCTCGAAACATTGTTGAAAAATAGTTTGATTCAGAAAGGGGAAATAGACCGAATCGAAGCTAATGTTTTGTTATATACTTTATTCGTATATTCTTTTATTTTTTCATCGAACCCGGAACATTTCGTGCCTGAATCAAATGTCCCAACCATAATGTCACGGAGGCCACCGAATAGTACAACCTCTCGAGTTAATCTCGCCTTTGTATGCTGCTATTTGCATTTAGTTTGCAGTTTGAGGTTTGTGAATACGTTTTTAACACTCGTAATACTCGATCGATCCCGTTTAAGCGAAGTAAATAACGGGATAAGAGCATTAATTTAGATTCATATTTCAGTTCAGCTCCCACAAACCCAATTGATCAAAAGCTCGGCCGCAACACGGATGAGTTTTTCCGAATTGATTAATATATTTACCGAATATTGTAAGCGTACAAAGTAAGGGGGAAAATATTATTCAGTTTGGCAAATGGCCTGTCCGGGGCGGTCGTGTTTGTTTCTAATAGCATTCCAATCAACGTCAATCTTTCCGAGTATAATACCTTCGCACGTGGCCCCCCCTCGCCATGTTTCTCCCCCGCTAAGCCCGTCCGTCGTCCGTCATCTTAACACTTTCGTTTCATTTTTTCCACGTCACAAATTATGTAATTATACCTCCCCCGACCCCAGAACGGCTCATCTCGCACTTGACTCGGAGAAAAGAAAATGGCGCTTCGTATCAGCAATCCTCCACTTTTGTTTATCGAATGGATTCTCTCGATGAGCTATTCGTGGTACTTATTGTTTTCTCACTTACGCGAAAGGTTCTTCATCCCAATTCTTCAATCGATTACGCGAGTTCAGCTTAGGATGTCTTTAAAAGTTGTCTTTAGAATATCGGGAGTCTCAACAAAACTATCTAAGTTTTGATTAAGCTTAGGAGTTGATAGTTATCGTACTTGTATTAAATTATATCTCGAACAAATTCACGTTATTTTTGCCATAAATCTTAGCTAGAGATTGCTTTTATTTAATAAAATAACATCTACCTCGTCGATTTCTAACCACGAATTGTTTGCTGTAACCTCGTTCGTGTGAATGTAGAGTTACTAACAACTGCTCAATTCGAATAGTATCGACGTTTTGAGCGTGGAAGTTCCAACTATTCGGTTTAAGCTTCATCGGTTTTCCGATGCCCCAAAAGACATCGGATTGATTGTTGCTAATAGTTTAAATACGAGAATATGAGTGAACCCTGTAATGAGAATGGTGTGCCGATTTATCGGATTTACTCGTAACTGGCAACTGTACCCGACAAACTCATATCGCCGGATGATAATGGATCGCAAACTTTTAATTGAACCTTTCCCCGGTATATTTCTGGCTTTAAGCTTTAAAATACAAGTTTTTCTTTTAAAGTTCGATTATTACAAGGCGCTTTCACTGTTTTCCTCGCCTTTGTTTTCCCAAACGGAATCCGGCAAAAAGGCACCAAAAATGTTACTCTTTCAAGTAATTCTGTAGAATATTACTTTTTCCCGCTATTTATATTCGTATAAAAATACGCGCGATTAGCTTCCGATAAAATAAATATGTCGGTAGGGTCATGTAACAATAGAGAGTCCAACTAAATTGTAAAGGGTCCTACCGACCTATGCTGGTTTTTTTTGTTGCGTTCTTGACTTATTATTGGATCACATTATTTGACAGGAAGTTATTTTTTATAATTTCTTAGTACCTATTGAAAACTTTGCTTGATTAATAAAACGTTTACTGAAAATACATTTTTCATGGTGTTAAGTTTTCATTGAAATCATGAATATGAATTATGAAGTCAACCAATATATTAATTCTATTATACAATTAAAAGTTGGCTGACTGGTAACTGTTAAGAGGGGTATTTGGCTTTGGGAATTCTTTAACTGTTGTGTAATCATATTAACCCTTATGGGTGTGTATTTAGGATTACTATCACCAATATTTCAGAATCTTCCGTCCCACTCATTCTCGCGTCGGTTAAAATGTAATCGAAGGAAATGCAAATATGATCTGAAATTTGTTTCGAGCGTAGTACGTAGCTAGCGGCGACGAGTCTTTGATTAATGTGCCAGTCGGATTATATTAATATGCCGGCGTTAGCAGTGCTAAACGTGATACCAAATATGATACTTTGTGGATGCCATTAGTGTAGCTGTATTGTAACAAAGCCTTTTGTATACGTCACTGCATTCAATTTCTAAATGAGGTTATGGTTAATAGATTTCTAGGGACATCCTTTTCAATGTCGTTCACCCGTCTATTCAAATTAACCTTCAGATACCTTGACAAACATCACACGATTCAACTTTGACTGTAGTTTAATCTCAATTTTTTTAAATCGCTCACACAATAATTATCTGTAGTGAAAATAATATGTTCCACCACTTGCGTAGATATTGTAGATCCCTCTGCATATTATGTACATATAACATCATATTTTATTTGTGTGTGGAATACTCGTATGTATTGACTTCACTGAATATACAATCTACGGCTTGTTGGATCCTTGGAATGGGAGTCGTATTCGAAAGAACCTTAAGGATTTAAATAATGACCTACGTTCGTAGTAGTATTCAATCGTTCGTAGTATTCCTTAATAGTAAAGTATACATAACCTAGGTCTCGATTACCCGGATTTATGTTCGAAGCTAGGAATTCTCATCATGTAGAAGGACTTAAACAAAATACAAACCATAAATACCTTTCTGATGTAATGATTTCAATTGACTCGGAATACTGTAAAATACTTATTAACCTTTTTGTGCAGAACTTTGTTAATAAAGCTATAATTATTACCTTTTGCCGACCACCGCCACCGCGGTGTCAATTTTTGTCAGTCTACTGTTTTGTGGGCGCTCATTCTTGTCGAAATCTGTTTTTTAGCACAGTTCATGGGGTAGCGCAATAAGGCCCGACCTTTATGTTGTCAGCGTTCCTGCTCGAGTAGTCCTGCATTTAGTACTGGGCTTGCCATTCGCCTCGCGATGAGCACTATCCCACCCCTCGCCTCTAGTCCTAGACAGACACGGTAGACGGTACGCGGCACCCAGCTGCCAGGTCCCGGATCCTGATCCCTGGTGCCCCCGCTTGTCGCCGAACCCTGTCAGGGTCGCCAGTTACTGCTCTCCGGACAGTCCGGCAGTTCAAGTTAGTATGGCCACTTCACGTCTAGCAGCTGCACCGTGTTTTGCATTTTAACGGCTGACCGGTTTTTACGCCGACGCCCTTGCTTTTTTTGTCGTTCGGTTGATCGTCCTTATCGTAGCAGTTATCTGCTATAACATAGCGTAATACTATTCGACTGAATTAGATACTATGTATATAATAACCGACGATAATTATTCATCCTTCACGCGATCTACCATTCGGTATACTTCGGTGTTCATCGCTTATTTAAACCGATTTTTCTTGTTTGCAAATCCCTCACTTCAGTTTTTTTTATTCACGCAAATAATATTTTGTCCGCTCGCGTTTAAAGTTTTTTTGTAACGTTAATTGCTTTAACGTCCGCCATTTGGTTCATAAAACAATCGCTGTTTGCTCTTCCTTCGATAAAGGAACCATTCGGATAAACGAATCGATGCTCGATGAGCAGTTTAATTTACTAGTGCGAATAATTCGCGTATTTAAAAACTTTGAATAAACATTTTGACGTCGTAGAATTGAAAATGAATATTGTTTTAAAATATGATTTATTTTTAGGTTGCACATAATTTATTTCCTGAGAATCAAAAGACTGCAAAGATAATTATTTCCAAACCTTGTTAACGCTCGGTATAATGTTTCCAGCGTGTAATTAATCGATATTTTAAGACAATCGATACAGTAATAAAAATAATATTGCTTGTGCAAAATAAAAGTCGAAAGTTCGCGTAGCGACTCACTACCCAGAGAGTGACTATGGTCGAGCGTCGTGTAGCCTGGTGCTCTGATTGCCCAGAAGCAGTTGAGTGCTGAATCACTGAATGCTCCTACGACTCCATACCTTTCTCTGGGCATACTTCTTAACTCCTCGCTCCCAACAGTCTCAACCCGTACAATACGCTCAAAAGGCGCAATACATTATTATCATTGTATGAGAGTCGATCTTCCACTCGTTCACCTTGAGATTTTTTAAACCACCAATACTTACAGCTTGTATTATCCATTTATCTCTCGCAATACCAGTTCATTGTTTTTTGCTGTTATTATATAATGTTTTCCATTCGTATTTGCCTCAGGGCTCAGGGTGCTTGAAGTTTATTTAACTGTTTTTATTTTTAATAATATAATCTCGGTTTATTTTCGACCGCTGTACATGCATATACATTCCCTCGCCGTGTTGTTTAACTGAAATAATTGTAATGAAAAAATCATTTATGTAGGGTAATAATTATTTTTCACGCAGATTGGAATTTCCTTGTTTACCCATATCATATATTTTTAATAACCGAGTTTATTTTTTGTCGTTCTTAATAATCATAATTATTTTCCATAACTAATGACCACCTCTGAATTTCACGATACACAACGTTCTCAACGTTTTTTTCTGAAATTAAGAGAATTCGCACCCCGAGTGCTGAAAGGGTATATTAGAATTCATTTTTAATTTATGAAGTGGAGTCACGCACGTTGATGCCACTTATTGTGAGTGATATTTGACCCTCCAGTTTGTATAATAATGCTCCAACCAATAATTTACGAACAATCCTACTTGTTTGTGTTAACACGAATATTTAAAACGCTGCAGTGTTATATATTGTACTACTCTATTGTGGTGTATTGGCTAAGACGTTTGATTAACGCGCGAGGGTTTGGGGTTCGATTCCCGATGGGATTTTTCTTAAACCTGTGCCGCGATTATGAACGCTATCTTCATCTGTACATATCGAAACGGCACACCGAACTTCTGTACTATCTCTATCTACCTCGGTATGTTCTACCGCCCTGTCATCTCGACGTCATATGATTGAATCTAACCAATGAATGACCCCGAAAATTTAGTCCGCGTTTACTTCATTAAAATTTAAAATAGTTCTCATTTATATTTTAAATAGGCTTCTGTGATAAAAAGTGCCCACTTCAAGGCGTTAATAAACTCCAATAAATCCCAATTCAATCAAAAAATGGTCGCCTGAACATGATTTTTATATGACTTTTGACAATCACCAAGACGGTATGCTTAACTTTCGTATGTATTTATCTACCGAGTGATAACAAATACAAAGTCGGCTCCTTTAACGTCTCGATACGTACACTCAGGAAGATAGTAAAACAGATGGAAAAATTTAATAACTAAATTTATTTTTTATAGTGACAACATTTTACTCCTAGGTGCTCTTCTATATTAATAGGGCAGAATATAGCCAGGCATTCGGTCTCAAAACTGATATTTATGTCAGGATTCAATTCGACTTCAAAATTAACTTATTTCTCTCTCATATTTTGAATAGAATTTTAAGAAAAGAAGTGCCAACCTCAGAACGATTGAAAACTTTCATAAATTGTAATTAAATGATTTTTTTCGGTGGAACAACTTTTTTGTCACTTAATGCGTAGATATGCGTATCGAGGGGTACTAGACCCGTCGGTACAAACCGATGCACTTACATCAAAACTTTATGGTGGGGGGGATCGGTAGTGTATATTCGTAATCGCTCGAGAGAATATATCGTATGACGTCCTTAGCTTCCCATTATAATTGCGGCTCTGGATGCTGTGTGATGTACTTCAATACTGTAATTGCTGTATTTTAAAAATAGTATATTCGAATTAAGTCTTATTAGGTTCACTTTTATCGATTTTGACGTAAGATTTCAGTCTCATTGTTCCGGCAAAGTGCAGGAGAGTTTTTAGTCACTCGACAGTTTGCGGAAACTCAAATGGCGGAAAATTTCCGTACCATGTTTTTATTACAATCCTACGTTTAACTATGTTTTTGTACGAGATAACGGCATATTTACGTAGTTAAAACATATGACATAAATAAATAAATGTATATTATAGCTTTCTTTTTTGTGTGCTTATGAATAAGTATATTTTTTTTGATGCCTTCTGAAAACATCGCCGTGCGTCTTTGAAGTACTAAGTATTGAGTACTGAGAACTTATTTAGAGCTTAACTGTTTTACTCTTTTATTAATATCGTCATTACTATAAGCTGCTGCTTGTTTCTAGTCATTTCTACATAGTTGTTAGTATAGCAATCAGTTCCGCATGAAAATTAATAAAATTATGTTTTCTACTTCCACATAACGTTCTGCATTACTGCCACTTATTTGTAAAGTCATATAATATAGCAGTATGCTTACAATACTTGTCGTACAATGCTACAGTTGAATCGATATGTTATTATTGTTTAATTACACTTTTAAACAATCACGTGTTTGAATATTGATTTGTTATAATGTCCATAGTTAATTAAGCCGATAATATATATATATTTTTTTTTTGATCTGTCAATCAATCTTTTTGTATAGTAGAACATACATTTGTGATCCCTTCAGAAATCGAATCCAACTCAGTCCAAAAATCTGTCCGTTTTGTAAGTAAATTTATGAGTTTGTATCGTGCTGCTCCTAATATTTTTTAGTTGTTTTATTCTTTAAATAAATTACCTACATAAATGTAAGTATTAACCATTAGGTAAAAGCTTTTCCACCCAAATATGTTATTACGGCTAAATTACAGTTTATTTTTTCATTGTTATGTACACAAAGCGTTAAAATGAAGTCAATAAAAAAATATTAATGACAAAAATTTTGATTGCATCATACGCTGTCCGTATCGAGGCGAAAATTTTCACTTCCGAACACTTCCGCGAAGCAAGCGTTTTGTCGAACATTACGTAGGTACAATCTAATCAAGAACGAACAAAAGCATCGCGCCTCCGAAGCCGTGTCTCAAAACCATATTGTGTTTATTAATTTGTTTTCATGTATGCCCACGCACAATTCATTATTCAATTCTGAACTCGGCTTGATGAGGTGACGGTGGCTGGTCGCTTGCATTAGCTAGGTACCGGGTACTCGCACACAGCTCTCCTTGGCAACGTCATATAATCGTATCTTCGTTCTCGTATATCACTCTCAGCTCTCGGTTCTGCCATTGTCGGTGATCGAATCAACACCTTTTCGGTGTAGATCGTAGAGTGCACCGCTGTGAAGTCCCGAGTGCATTTTATCCTATCCCTACCATTATGCCAAGCGAAGATTGCCACATGTTGCATTTTATATTCACTTACCTATCCTTTACTCGGCGATTGCAATTGACACATCTCATTGACCAAATTACTTAGCAGTGCGTTCGAGTATTAGTGCACCGTACACCTGCCGTTTTATTTCTGCTCATTTGAGTATCGTTTCTGCTGCATGTTATCGCCATGGCGGGAAACCTTGGCCCGCCTAATACAACATGGCGGAGAACCGATTGCAGCGGCGCGCAGTGTAAGCGCGGTGCATACTAATTGCCGATGATCGTTGCACCGCCCATATGCGATAGGAGAGACGTTCTGAGGGGCCGGCTATGCACACATGTACGGGACGTTGGACCGGTTTGTCTAGGTCTAGGTTCTGGCGAATCTGACGACTGCAATTATCGATATATTCAATCGTATAGAAATGAGATCATTCTACAAATGGTAGTTTGATTTACTGTCACATGGAGAGCTTTTCGATAGGGTCTTTTCATGTTTTTATTATTATTTTTGTATTTAAATAATCAAAAAACTACGATGATAATTAATATTTTTTTCGTCTGACGTCGAATAAATTTTCTAGAAAGGTTTCAAATACGCATACGTATGACGTTTGGGCGCCAAACCTGGACGCAATGTTTATTAGAAGCGCAGACGGCAGTCACAACGCGTGACGTCAAAATGACGTGATGCCTACTGCGGACCGTTTTCTATGTGCTCATTTTTAAACCCAAAAATCATAAATGAAAACTTGTTTCGAATACATTGATAGTTATACTATTAAAATCGCAAAAATCCGATCTATATAAATATTATATTTTTAACGTTATTCCCGACTTGTGAAAATAACCTATCTCGTTTAGCTTTGCAATCTCCATTTCCCCACTGCCAACAATCTATATCTAAAATACATTTTTTTACCAACCAATAGTTGCACTCAGTCGATTGAAATTAGACTGCAGTTGTCAAAGTTATACATTTTAAATGAGACGACAGTTTGAGACTTGCAACTAGAGCAAATTTCAGGCCAACTGTAATAATAGGTAACTTTACCTATTCCTCACCCAGACAATTAGAAAATCTGCAGCTGTTCGTCCAGCAGACCGGTAGGCGAAACAGCTAGTGAAGATTACTGATCTCGCCTAATGTTCACGCATTACCATTATTGCATACGAGGGCTTTCATTCACACACTCGTATCTACATCATAAAATGGTCAACAGGCATGTCACTTCTCAACGCTGAAAATCTATTACTTCGATTACGTTCTTAAAGCAATAGAAAATCTCCAAGATGTCCCAAGATCCAACCAGATGATCGCGCAAGTGCGTCACGAGGCTTTCTATGCGTGTGTTCGTTATTTATTTTATTGATTTATTTATGGCTTTTGCATTCATAAGCAATACATGCAAAAACAGCAGTGTAACATAAGTACGTATATAAATGAAGTTGAAATGAAAAGTAAGAATAACATAAAGAAAGGCTAAATGAAACAATAATAAGTTCAACTAGAGAAATGTACCCACGCAGGTAATAGGTAATATAGGTATATGGGTATACAGAAATATATTTAACGTATTTACATATATAAATATACACACATACATATATATACACACACATACACATAAATAATCCTTAAGTAGTGCATTCAGTGAATATTTGATGGGATCCGAGTTGCATTGTATGCGCCTTGCTACGTCCGCACGTCCGCACGTCTGCTTGGATTATAATAATGATAATATTTCACGTCCAGCGGCGATCCCATTCTCAAGGCCCCGCTGTCGTTGTCCGTCCCTTTGTATCGATAGTGGTTCGATTATACTTGTACTCGATTCAGTACATTGCCGTTTACTCGATACCGTGTTGCGCTGCCATTTTTATACTAATCATTCAATGATATTTCGTACTTTTTAAATATCATTTTTAGTGACTATGGTCGTACCGAATTCTGATGTTGCAAATTACATTTCGCTTGAATGAAGAAACCTTCGAATGATCGTGTTGTGACCTTCTGATTAATGAACTATTGTAGTCGATTAACTTTTCCCCCAGTCGTTGGTCGTTGCATTCTGGATATTCAGTTCGTCCGATTGACATTCGTCGTACAAAAAAATAGATGTAAACCATACAATTCAGGTTATGTGTGCATGGTTGCACCGAATGCGCGTTTAACTGATTTGTGTTACAGCGTCAGAGTGCCTATACATCCATAAGACTGTGTATCCTAGCGAAGCAGATCGCCTCGGACTAAAAACAAGAACTTCTGAAATAGAACAACTATTATTTCTGAACCTTAAAGGTTATATTGCATAAATACTGACTGGGGACGTACCTGATAAAATGAAAGATTACCAGTAATTTATTACATTTATTCCCCTTTTTGCAACTCATGCACACATTTGATGTATTCGAATTACACGCATTTTGCAGATTGAGCGGTGCGTTTTGAATAAAGCATCGACTTAATAACAAATTAATTAATAACCAGCTTTACAATGTAGCATCGCGCATTGTACGCGAAATAGTAGTGAACAGGATGAATTATGTCTTAGTTGATGGACGTAATGGGAATGTGGAATACGTGTCAGTAAAATAACTGAGGATTCTATAAAATGAGTTATATTTATAACAAATATTAATGAATGCAAATTCATGTTTTATTGATAAATAATTGCTTCTCACTATTTCTCTTCTTCTGGCTGTTTTTGAAATAGTTATTTAAAGCTAAAAAATGAACACACATACATTTCATAGCCGCGCTGTCGAAATATTCCGATGTTTTGTTTGTGGCGTTTCCCCCAAACATGGCGAAAGTTGGTCTGTAGGCGGAGGGCGGAGGGCGGTATGCAGAGGGTGACACTGCCTCCGGTAAAGAAGTCCTACTTGCTCGTGTTTACATATTGTTCATGAAGCCAGTTTCCGCATATCTCAGCGGGATGTGAGACAAAATTAACTCGTTAAAAGTTTTTTCGAGGAAATAGCCCGGCTGCGGGGAACGTTATTCTAAATTTTCAGCGAAGACATTCTGTTTTCTTACCTCCCTCGTATCTTTTTACCCTCCGAAAATTTGGGCTTTCGTTATTCAGATTGTCTTTTATTTTTTCTTAACAGGCTTTGCGAAATGTAAAGATACAATATATATTTATTTTTTACTTTTTCTTCCCCAGCATGTGAAAATTGTGCCTGAAAATGTAATGCCGTCGTTGACTTCACTCGTTTTAAATTTATGAATACACTTTGCTATGGATATTTCTATGTCTCGCGGCTCGTGGATAGGATAAGTTCGCAGAAAGCGCGACCAAATGTTGACTTATCTCGCTATCTAGCTGCCTAAAATTGCGAATAACCTCGCAAGGAACGCATCGAAGTTCTTTGTTAATTTCCCAATTACTTTTACTTGGAAAAGTTAACGTACAGCAGTTTTTACTCACGCAAAACTAAAATTATCGCGCTCATGTTGGACAGAAGTGTAGATTAATTTGCTTTTATCAAAATTTATTATGCAAATGTCAAATACAGAAATTGTTTTCAACAAGCGCGCTCTAGTTTTGATTGTTCTAGTGTTGAGAGCAGTTAACTGAAGTATATTGCAATCAAATAACATCTATTCGCGGTTTTGTTGAGTCAATTCAACATTATCAAATGGTTTTCGCGTTGGTTGAATTATCTAGAGATTGTTATGTAAAATACTCGTATTAAGAATCAAAATATTATTTGAAATGCGAATTTCATCTTGTGCTGGCAGGGAGATCTTGTTATTGTCACGGTAACTAATCCATATCAGGACTGCAGAGTTTTGCAACAAGATGGATACGGCATGATTTGATTGCAGGGGAATACACACGCGGCGTTATTCTTACTTTTTGAATAAAGAACATTATTTGTCGCTTTGATCTGCGCGGGGAGTAGATATTAGATATGTAGAGTACTAGGGAACTCCGCTTGTATGTATGAGGTACAGGGTGCAGCGTGCCCCGCGCACCGCATCTCGGCTCTCGGTAAACGGCCTCGGGCGTAGTGTCGTATCCTCGGCTCCTCGCTTGTCTTCTGTCTCCCGACTGACTGCACCGTGTACCGTGCGCACCGATCTTGCCACACCTTCCTTTATATCGTTCTCCTATTTTTTGTTTACTTCCTTTGAGCCGTCCCTCTACAAAGAGGTTCCGCCGTCCCGCGTCGTGTCTTCGTTTTAATGACTGTCAATTTGCGGTACTTCACCAGTCGTTCTCTGTACCCGGTACGCCGGTACCCACCGCCCTCTCCCGTGGCAATCGTTAGCGACGCGATGCAATTGTGGCGCTATTTGTTTGTTTCTCCGAGGAAACGCCGCAATAACCCATTCGATACAGTTGCCGGTTTTTGCGCGTACCTTTCACCTTTTTGTAAAACAAGTAATATACTCGCAAAAGTACGTCTCTTCAGCCGATCTTCTTTACCCAATTTTGTTTCCGCTGCGGTTAGGAGAGATATTTGGTCCAATCGCGTATCCCACCCGAGTGTAATAAAAACTACGGCATGGTAAGCGACTATAGCCTCTATCGCGGCAGGTCGATAAACACTGAGTTGAGTGGGTTTGATAATGTTGTTTGTTTCGAGAAAAGCTATAATTTACGTTTGTTTTTCTTGTTCGTTTTCGTGTTATCTTTGTGAAGTCCAAATAAATAATGCGCTAGGTGACTCGGAATTGTTAGACTCCTTTATTTTATTTTAAGGGCAATAAATTCTAACTTCAACTATAAACATTACGATGCAAAATATAAAGATGATTAGTTTGAAATAAAATCAGCTTTGTTTTAAACCACTTTTTTTTTCTACCGACCGGTTTCAAAGCTCTACGAGCTTCTTTATCTAGGTATACTTGACTAATTAATTCCATCCTATTTTATCAGTATTATGCTGCGTATGGAATTAATAAATCGAGTCTCTTTGTCTTGTAAGGATGGTAATGTGAGATGGATACGCTCAAAACTAGACGGGAATGGAAATAAGTGGTTAAAAACAAAGTGGTTTTTATTTATTTTATTATAATGAATAACCACAAAGTCAGTGCTTCAAATGTAAAATTTATGATTAGTTTGTTTATCACTAGAACGATTTTTTAGCGTGCGAATTAAATTAATCTTTAAAGAGCTGAAAAAATAATTGATATCTAACGTAACTTTTAACATATCAAGTTTTGACTATTTCAGATTATTTTGAAAACCCGGCATCCCGATTTAGAGTAATAAGGGAATTTTGCACTTTGCATTATCTCTGTCAACGGGCTGCGAGGCGTGGTCGCGAGTCGCGACTCGTGTCGTGTGTCGTGTGTCCTGTGCCCTGTGCCCGCTACACATATCGAGTAGTTCCGCGCGCACGTACCTGTACCTAGGCGAGTGTAGTCGTACCCAAAGTGCGCGCTGCGCCGCGTCGTGGAAAATTTGCGGCTTGTCACTAATAGGCGTCAGGATTGCATATATAAATATTATGTTAGCCTCTCGGAGGTTTGAAAATGCCTGAATGTAACATTTTGTATCCATATGCTTTTTGTGTTACCTAATATATATTTTTCTTCCTACTTGACCGTATCTTATGTACTACTTTCATTTCCACTCTTTACGATTATTCTGTTTACATCTTCGCCCTTAGAAACATTTATTTAATGAAGAAGAAACGCTCTGATTTGGTCATGAAATCCTTTTTACGGTATAGGAGCTGTTATCAGTGCTAACGAAGGCCTTTGTATTGAAAAGCAATTTCGCCCTTCCAATAAACCAACTTTTCGGAATAAACTCTGAAGTTTGTAGTCTTTTCTTCTCTTTATATTCTTTTTAACTTTCCCTGATTTAATTTCTTCCATCAAATACTAAACTTTCGCCAACTAATATAAATTTTAAATTGTTGTCAATGTGAAATTACTCCCATTGTTTTTGAAGTCACCGAAACTTTTCTAGAGCTTTGATGGAGCATTCTGTGTTTAATGAAATTTTTCGCGTGTTTTGTCCCAAGTAATAAACTGAGTTCACTAACTTACAGGAAAATGCCATAATTAGGGTACTTATTATATAAACAAAGCATGCTATTGTCGAAACTACTTTATTTTTGTGCCAGCTGTTCAAAACACTGGTACCTCACATTACGTGAAGACTGATAAAGTTGTATTTATGGCTCAGAGAATTTCATCAATCGGATTCGTTCTAAAAACACCTAACGTGTAATTATTACGTACTTGAGGGGGGTTAAATGCAAAACCCCGCTGTCCTTGATCTCTGTTTTTGGGAAAACCAACAAAACGAGCAGCAAATATACTATTTCTTTTAAGTTCAACGTGCAAATTGTGCGTGGTATAACAGGTAGCGAAAAGACTGTATTTTAAGCTGAATGTGCGTATTGAAGTTTAAAGAAATAGTCATTTGGCTACTTCTTTCGTTGGTCTTCCCAAAAGCAGTGATCATGGACAGTGGCGGTTTTGCATTTAACTTAGTGATTAGTTGTGAGTAAGGTCAAATATTTAAAATCAAAGGAGTTCTCAGATTATCAACTTGATATAATTTGATATCTTCTTTTTACATACTTTTCATAAATTTACTATAATATTATATTATAATTCAATCAGGGATAAAGATAAAATTTTCTTTGAATTTCATTTATTAAAAATTACAGAAGAATAACGCCATTATAGAAAATGTTTTTTTGTTAAACAATGTGATCTGAAAATTTTCATATTCTCTTCGCGACATCACTGTGATGTATTTAACTTTCTAAAAAATCCCTTGAGTAAAACAGAAAGTAATTAACCTTGGCAAACAATTTTGACCAAACACACTTTTAAACGTCTTACGTTAGCGATTAATTTAGAAAAAGTGAATAACTTCACACAATGGACACTTTTATAACCTTTTAATTAATAAATATAAATAATACAATAAATAAAGAAATGCATTAAAATCCTACGTTTATTTCATCTCCTGTAAGATAAAAATGTTGGTTACGACGAATAGGCTGTTAACCATCGATATTTAAAATATTTAAATTAAATGACTGCCTATTTTACTTCTTCCACTCAAAACAGGGATTTTGATATCATTGTGTTTGGGATACGTTACTATTTTATTAAATATAATATGTACGGTTGTAATTAAGTAGAAATTAGTAAACAAATGTTCTCATTTTAATTGAAACCGTAAATAGCTAATTGGACATTGTAGCCTATTATTAAATTACAAAAAAATGATTTTGCGATATCAAAAAACAATAGTACTCGTTAGTGAAAATATCCTATTATTTTGAGCATAATGTAGCGTGGGTGTAATTTAAAACGGGATTAGTGCACTGGCTCTGGCTGCAGTGAGTGCATGTAGCTAGGGGTGGGGGCGGATCGATGGTGACGATACTCCGCAGGTAGGCGGCTAACCGCCCACCACGTGTGCCGCCCGCCCCACGTGAGCACAGCACCGCCATATCACCCTTGTTGCATCCCAGGGCTGCCATTAAGAACGGCGAGTTGCTACTCAAAAAGTTAGGTTTGAATTATTTTCTTACTTATCCGACCCATTTTTTTATTTTAATGGATCAAACTGCAAACATAGTTCGCTTTAAGATTGTGATGATCTCAAAAGGACCTAAAAAATCATCTTTCTGGCTGCATGGAACAATCGTTAATCATTTTTTCGTATCTATTCGTATCTACGTTTACTTTTGATGGACAATCATTATTTATCTATTTTTTATGTCTTTAGTTTCTAAAATATGTTTATAAGTTCTTTACAACTTCATTCACTTTTTCTTTGTTAATAATAATTTTTGATGTTAAATAAAAAAAATATTAATTATGCTAGTAAGTATTGTGTTCTTTTCGTGGTACCTTGTGTCCGTTTCATAAGACCGTGTTCATGAAACAGACATTTTCTAAATATGTTTTTACTTCACCTAAAATCACTTTTTCGTTGATTTCTTTAATCTGTATTCAGAAATTATACTGTGAAGGTTGGTAAATCTCATTTTTTCTAATATTTGTAGAAAATAAATTAATTGTACGATGTTTTTTTGAGAATGTCCGTTTCATGAACACTCTTCCCTATAGTGTGAAAAGTGGCCACTTTAACCTGCCATTCACAGGCCATAATGCTTATACTTCAATATTTCATAAGCAATGCTCTCAATCGTTGTTGCAATATATATCAATTTTGGTAAACTTACTATTTGGACATACGGAAAATATTGTTGGTAAAATATGTATTCCGAATCCCAACCCTGTTGTGTCCGTCGGGCGCCGACTCATTACCGGGATTCACTCAATCTATTTATACTTATGAAACAACCATATTAATATCATTCATTCAACGCAGAATGCTAATCAATCTTCGCATTCAACAGACATAAATAAACACGCTGCAATTATGCTATTGGATATGCAATCGTACAGCGACGCGACGCCGACGTCTGCATAATCTTTCCGATATTTCGTTTTGCCCTGCGCCGCGTCGTCGCAGGGTGAGCATATATATAACCGGACCAATTTTTATATATTTTTTTTTATGAAGAATATAATATTTTAAAAAATGCGTCATCGCAAAAAAATAAATATGTACATTTTTTTGTTTATCTGCGCCTAAGGACATACACGAGTAAACTCAAGCCATAAAATATTAAATAAACAAATAATTTTTATAAAAAATTTTATTAATACAAATTAATCAAAGAAATTAAAATTTACCAAGAAATGTGTTTAAAAAGATTTTTTATGAAAAATTCCATGAATTGCCAAGCAAGAAGGCGGGAAATTGAAGTTATATATATAAATATAACTTCAATTATTAACCGTTTAGTTATCAAAACAGTTTTTTTTATATATTTTAGGTGTATTTATTATAGTAAGTGGTTAGAAGGATTACAATTATTTATCAGATGGCATTAAAAAACATGCTTTCATTTTTGCTAGATGCTACCTTTTTGCTTGGAATGGCAGAGTACATGTTTTAAATTTTCCATTTTATATGATCTCCAATGGTTACAATGATAGCCGATTCAATGAAATTAAATTGCTTTATTTTCTTCTTTTTACAATAATTTCTTATCAGCATAGTTATTTTATCATTATTATTATGCTGTTTGGTTGTTTCCTAAAAAAAAAAACATATGTGTTAACGAAAAGTGGACTGTAGCGAAAAAACTAATTTCATTCAGTTTTATAAAAGGTTGGAAATATTTAAAGAAATGAAAGGAACACGGAAACGGACCTACCTTTGATGTTCTTAAATTTTTGGCACTGGATGATGAAATTTATTACGAATTATGTAACGATTTATGATAAATTTTACAACGACGCCCGACGAAATCCAGAATTTTTATGAAATCTTATTTAATGTCAAAATGTTGTTTTGGTTTTTTTCCAAATCCAAATGTTCTAATTTTGTATTTCTTCCATCTTGATGTAAGGTAGGTACCATAAGGACGGGTCAATGGAAGGATGGGAAAGAAAGGTATTCGTCCAGGAATAATATCGATAAATGCTGTTTTATTTACTAAACAATATGAAATGATGATGTTTTGTAAAAATGCACAAGTAAGGTTCCGGTAGTCAAAAGTCAGTATAATCGGCGTGCATGCATGACAAGATGTATTGTCGAGGAAACAAGGTGTGTTTTTAAATAGAGTGGTGTGGCGTTCAATCCTTTCTGCCTACCTCTACGAGGAAGTGGCGTAATGGTTCGATGTTTTTTTAAAGTTTAAGATATAGTCAAGTATTCAATCATTTTGATTATCCTTTAATTGTTTTTTAGTCTTGAATGAGTGGAATTTTGCAAGAGCAAATAATTCATATTTTCCTGTCGAATTTTAAATACATTAGACCTTCTAAAAAAATAAATGTTACTTCGTGTTAATTTTACTTAAATATTTTGATATTTCAGTTTAAGTCTCAGTAACAATGTCGAACGCCTCACAGGTGACGGAAATTTATACAACGAAAAGTTAGCTTTTCAATCTTTTTAACACGTTAACGTAATTTAATTTTAATGTAGTTGTGTCGCATACTTCCGTCAACGTCCTCATAAATATATATTATAATATTATAAAGTGTAATAAAATTCCACTGTGAATTTTATGAAATTTATTCGTATCCAGTTACTTTGAACATTTTCTTCTCAAAGTAGTCGGTACTTCTCCAAGTGCATACATTTAGTATTCAGCAACCATTATTTACGTGTGCTCGCTAACATTTCATTATTCGAGCTACAGATTTCCACTCAAGACGTTCGGCACTAGAAACTTGCTCCAGCGCTGAATGCCCATTATACAATTTATGTGGTTCACAGTGCATTCAGAGATGTTTTGTTACTGTACGCACGCGACATTTTGATTGCTTTTCTGTACATTGTGCACTACGCTCATTCTCATAAACGGTTCTATTTATTTTTGTTAAAATTGCATTGCATCAATATTTCAAGATCTCCGGCGTTTCCTTTATCAACGACCAATATTTCAACCGAGATAAAATGAATTATTGGGTAAGTTATTTATTTAAAGTTCAGTTACATTTTACATATATGTATTCATGGACTTATGGCTTTTTAGGCTATGCCCATGTGAAGCCATAATAATTAAAATTGTAAATTAGAAAAAAAAAACAGTTACATAACATAATCAGGAAAACAGAAAAGCGAAGTAAAATATGCAATATGCAAATACTTAGATTGCCCTCAACTGCTTGAGAAAATTAAAATTCGTATCCCTCAACGTACAGCTCGGCTGCAACAATGATTTCGTGTTGGTATTTCAAGCACGAATAATAATAAGAATTAATCTTTGCCCAGAATTCTAAATAATTATAACACGTTTTTTGCTGAAATAGATATATATTTCATCACTTTAAACAAATTTAAAAGAAAATGCTAGAACCCTAATTAAAAATAATAATTATAATTTAATCTAACTGTACCTACCTAATATTTTTATTTTTTTTACACTTTAATATTGTAATTTTTTTCTCTTGTTTAAAAGAACAAAGAAGGGAGAACTTACTCTAGGCAATGAGTACCAGGACGTAATGTCTCATTTCACATGAAATTTAGTACATATAGAACGGCTCTTCTTCTGTATTTCATCGGCAATAGTTCTAGATAACTATTTATTTCCATTGTTAAAAATTATTTAAACTTCATAAGTGTTTTTTTTTCTTCTTTCGTTTCTTTTCTTGAATTAATTTATAAGTAAAAAATATTTCTCTTCATCAATTTTTTTTACATCATTATATATTTTTTTACATAAATATATACTATTTACCTAAGTATTAGTTTTAAATTAAAATACATATATTTTTTTTTTCCTTTAATGTTATTCGAAATTGTTTTCTTAGTTTTTTTTCAACTTGTTTTAAGTATTTCTAATACCAAATTATCATTTTTTATCGATAATTCTATAACTGGTAATATTTAATTTTTTTATATAGTTTATCTTTTTAGACTTTCTTAATTTGTTAATTAATAATATTGTTTTAAATGCTCTGTATTACTTATAATTATGCTAACATATTCAATTGTATTTGCAACTAATATGTAAAAGGCATTAAGTGCCGTTTATTTCAATAAAATATAATAAAATAATCAAAAGTAAAAGTAGGTGATCATGCATAAATATTTCTCATCGTATTTTTAACGTAGTCATACCACCATTTCAATCCATGAAAAGGAAAAAAAATACGCACATAATATTAAAGTGTATCGAGGTGGCACGCCATGAAAATTAAAAGATCCATCTTTGTATCGTTCAAAATATAACATTTCACCATTTTCCTTTGTCTTTCTTATCTTCATCGAGGATTTTAATCGAATTAAATGCGAGAGTATTATAAATTTGAATATGTTTCCTCGGTTGCATTATCAATTTGTGGCTTGGCTCAGTTTTCGGTAGGCTTTTTATTTCGCGAAGCGCGCTGAGGAGGTTCTCGGCTTATTATGTATGCGCGCACGTGCAATCAACTCCCCGCTATCGCGTGCCAGACCAGACTACCAGACGTGATAAAAGCGAACTCGAATGCGACCACCGAGTAGAAAACCCGACCGTGTACTCGTGCGGCTTCCTCGCAATGTTTGAACACATTCCTACCCTTCGCACGAAAACGTTCCAATTTCTGGAGCAGTGGTCAGGGTCCGGATGGTACGTGACTTTAGAAAACTTCGCTATCATCTCTCGTACTCGTGAATTACGTATTACGTAAATGACCCCCGGGTGCGTGTTTTGTAAGCTGCATGAAGTGTTTATTCCTGTTGGTAAAGAATTATTAATATTTTATTCATTTGTAAATGCTTTTATCTTGTTTTCCTTAAGATATTTCGATATTGGCCCCGCACGAACACTTATGATGGCCAGATAGTGCTTTTTCTTACATGTATGGTGTCATAACAGCGCTACATGTTTGCGTAGTAGTAGAATTCCAAAGCCTATTGTCTCTCGTTCTACTATGAACTCGTTAACATTGTTCGCTAGGTGTCTTTTTACATCCATTTAATTTATTTTGACGAATATTCCAGATAACATTGTTTGGCTGCCTCCATGCCACAACTCGGTAATATAATAACGTTCGCTTTATTCGGTGGTTTTAGTCTGAAATATTCGATTGTCAGTTTCCCTCATTATTTCCGCGTGACGTTAAATGGCTACCTGATGTTTATATAATGCTGATGGAAACGATGATAGCTCCACCGACATTTTATATGATCGCGTAAAATTACAGCTCGCTTCTACGCCATTTATACATGAAGCGTTACGGAACATTTCTCCTGCCTACTCTTAAGTGCCTGCTAACCTGCTACCCTGCCAGTGCCTACTTCAGCTATAACGTTAAAAATATAATATACCGGACAAAGTAAGTCCGACTGTACGCAGTTCGTTCCGTGACTCGGTGACATCGTTTTTATCGGTGAAATGACTAATGAAGATGCTCAGTTTAATATCTTGTTTAATTTAATACGTAATAAAATTCAGAGTTAACATTTGCGATAAGTTCTTACATTCGTATAATATCTATATATTCAGTTGTTTGTCGGAAAAACAATTTTCCATTTAAATTTTTAAAAATATAGTTTCTTCTTCACGAATTCTCATTGTGGGTGTGTACTATTATTATGTAAATTGGACACCTTGAAACGTTTTTTTACACTACAAATAATACTGCCGTGTGTTGTAACTTATAAAAAAAATCGTATAATATCCGAATGTGATTTATAATTTACACATAAAACAATTTATCATAAGTTAGTTGTACAATATCAAACAAACGTATTTTATGACGTGTAATGCACATGTAACTATTATATTGCAAGTTGTATAATATTTAACATACATGTACACTGGAACCTCTTTTTACACTGGGAATACGTTCCACACGGTAACCTGTAAAAAAATAATATTTAAAAATAATAATGCCAGATAGGTTTCCTCGTTCTATTCGGGATTTAAAAAAAGGAGAAACGGTTTACTATTTTTTGTACCATATTTTTTTTTCTTGACATGACATCAAAATACTCAAAAAATCGTGACGTAGATTATTCACTATCCCTATCATTTATTATAGTATACGCCAAGTATATGTATAAAAGAGCGACGTAGGGCACTCCAATCAAGAAAAGTATAATTGTAATACTTATTGTTGATTAGCGTTCAAAATTTTTTATAATTAATTTTCGAATCCGTGTTATTACGAAAAAGTGTAAAAAACGTATAAAACGAGGTTTCAGTGTATTTTACTATGGCCAATTTAATAACTATTAGTATTCTAGATGCAAGTGACGAGCTTGATATTTTTCAAACGTTTGTCATAAAACATTGTTTACCTTGACATGTCGAAAGATTTTTGCAATTTACTTTAACGATGTTAGTTACCAGCGAGCGGGAAAACCTCTCTACCGTTAGAGGTTTCTTCGACAAGTAAATATGTTTTATGTGGCTTTTGCACTAGATATGTAGGCGGTAAGAGGTACGCTACGTACTGGTGTTGAAGCGGCGTCAAGCGAGCACGTGACAGGTGTTCATAATGCCTTCAGCCTTCGCTAGATTAATAATTGATTATTTCGCGGCAAGCCATCCTTTGTGCCCGGCCACTGACGAACTCTCAACGTAACTGCGCGGACTCAACAGGCTGTCAAGTTTTCTAAAATTAAATGAAAGTGCATTCGGCCACTGCGGAGAGCTTCGCACCTTCGCAGGCGGGTAGGTCGGCGGACAGAAGGAAGGCGCGTGACGTCGCAAAAAAAATCATCTCAATTTTCCGCACCCCAAAACAGAACCGATTTGGTTCTTTTTTTAGAAAGAATATCAGAACGAAATTTCCAGTGTAGGTACCTTTTCCGTTTTTAAGAATGATTTATCGTGTTTGTTTACCGTATGTCCGAAGACGGCAGATAAAACTGGGCGCTTTTATGAATTTTCGATGGTTCTAGCAAAAGTAAAACCACGGAGACACGCCAAAGTTAAATAACTAAAGCGTGTAAAAAAACACTATGGGAATACGCTTGTATGAAGAGAAATCTGACCGCGTTTCCTCTTAAGGACTAATTTTTTGCTATTAATTTTCAGGAAATTTTCGGATTCCTTTTATTATAGCAAGTTATCAACTTTTTTGTTTTGAGAAATTACCCTTTTTTGAGATCATGATTCTTTTTTAGTTTTTTTGTAAATGCTTCTAAAATGAATTATGCAGTTTCTGTACGAAACTGCTAATTGATATAATTGTGACGTTTTTATTGTTTTTTTTCATTGCACACGGCTTACTACCGTCTTTTATAAAATACAAAGTAACAATACATTGTTTATTTTGAGTTAAGCTAGGGTTTCCTAGGACAGCGGTGCCCGTATTTTAACGGCCGTAGTGAACGGTGATGCGGTGGATAACCGTCGTAACGGTGACTAGAGAGTGGTTTCCTAAGAAAACAGTGTTATTAACACCATTTAACACCGTTTCCCTAGAAAACCACTCTCTAGTCGACGTTACGACGGCTATCCACCGCATCACCGTTCACTACGGCCGTTAAGATACGGGCACCGCTGTCCTAGGAAACCCTAGCTTAAGTAAGAGAAATCAATGTTTAACCCTTACGCTGCTACGCAGTTTTTCAAGAATCTAATCAGAAATCCTCTTATTTATACATTTTAAAAATATTTTATCGAATACGTTGTTTTCCAAACACACTACTGTTTTATCAATTAAAAGCAATTCCAAGAAAAATCTTCCATTTCATAAATATCTAATTCAAGCCCAATGGAGTGAGCAAGATAGACAATTCGTGCCGAAAATATACAATTTTCGTACAGCGGTTGTAAACCCTTTCTTAATTGAAAATAAAAACAAACAAAACTGATCTCGTACTGCAATCTCAAGGCGCATTGTTATTATTGAAGCGAAATAATTATGATAGTTTTTTTGTTGATTGCGGGGCAAAGTGCTCTGTTATATATTATTAAACCTACCACTTCCATCAATGCATCTAAACAAAAATTGAGTAAAATATATCTTGAAATTTGTTGCAACAGAGAGGGAAAACATTTTTGCCAAGGGAATATGGAAGTCTAGGCATTTACAGTACTTATGATCTGTCATTGGCTGGTTTAAATCACCACTTTACACACTGCGAAATATTCACTATTCTGGGTATGTTTATACATCCACATTCATGATTATTTTTACATTACCTCAACTCTTCCATCTGTTGACTTTTGCTAACTAAAAGAGCTGAAACCTTTATTGATGTCGGTGAGTTTCATCTGGATAAACTATTTCACCTCTTAGGTAATGCCTACAAATACTTTAAATTTTTTATGCAAGTTATTTTAATCAACAATATTTTGAGTATGTCCAAATGTTTGTAGGGAGTTATTTAGATTGAAACTTAAAGGTAACCGGTAAATTTACTAAGAAGTGATATTATTTCTTGGTAGTTATAATATAATTTTAATTTGAAAAAAATAATGTTTTTGTACAACTGTCTCACAAATTGATATCACTTCTAAGAAAAATATTCCGTTACACTAATAGCTAGTTCACGCATAATGGATTGAGCGAGATAGGCAACAGTTGCCGAAATTACAAACAGCTGAGGTAAATTACATATTTTTTACATTTATATATATTTTTAATCTTACTTTGTTACTCTAACTAACAATTTAACTCTGCAAAGCGTCCTTTTTATTATGAATAAATTTACAAAATAAATCATTCAAAATGATAACGGATAGTGAAAGTGATAGAGAAGTTCAGTCATATCACTCCACTACTTCGGGAACTACACTGGCTACGTTTGGATTTGGATTAATATCGAGCTGATATATATATATATATTTGGATAATTTATATAGCGCCGTTTTTGTGAAAATCACCTCAAGGGCGCTGTACAGTAAATAAATATCCCACCACGTCTTGCAGCTACAGAGCGCATGGACGGTTGGGATTCTTGTTCCTCGTCTCCAATTATGATATACAGGAGCTAGATTACAGCACGTCTTGCAGCTACAGAGCGCATAGATAATAAGAAATCTAGCCCCTATTTACAAGTTAAGAGATTTAGTGATATTTAAAAAAAAATAAATTACAAACAAATTTATAAAAATAGAAGTTAGATAACAACAAGTCTTGCAGCTACTGAGCGCATGGACGGTTGGAATTCTAGACCTCATTAACTAAATTTGTATATTTGATTGTTGATAACATTTACCTATTGAAGCTAGATTACTAATCGTCTGGCAGCTACAAAGTGCATGGACGAGTGAAATTCTGGCAACTTAAAATTATCAATAAATTTACCAAAACAAACATTGAGCATAATAGTCAATTTGTAAGGTGTTCGTGCTAAAAAGTAAACAATAAAAAACTAAACAGATAAAGCACTTCAACACTATGGATGACATAACAGATAAAAATATCCGAAGGGTAGCCCTCGTAGATGTTCGGTAGTCACTAGTCACTGTTGCAGTATCGCACATGTGCAAACACATGTTTATTCTTAATTCCTAGAAGATGGTCCGGTCCACGTGTAGTTGCCGAAGGGGGGAAAGAAGTTTATTGTTCCAACGACTTTGTATCCATTTCAGTCTGTATTATTTCGTTTTATAATGAGAATGAAATTCCCGCTCAATTTTATTTATTTTTTACATTATTATTAGACAAACGGATGTATGAGAGTGGTTCGAGGATTGACGTATCATTTTGTGTGTACGAGCATATTGGAAAGAATATTTTAAATCTATTGAGTATTTATCAATAAGTTCACTTTCGGTAGCACTGTTGTAATTCGTCGTGGGAGGTAGTATTCTAGATAGTTAAATCTTGGTACATTCGCATCGCAAATTAATACATTCTTAAACGATTTCAATGGGTTCATGTACTTTTCTATGATTTTAAAGTAGGCGCACTGTTGTTTGAAAGTTTCCGTTATTCACTACTTGTCACATATTTTTTTAGCAAGAAAAAAGCGCAAAATAATGATTAAAAATTAATAGTCTTCTTTTTCCACTTTTTGTTTACACACCGACCACTTATAAACACTAACACAATGTTTGTTTAGCAGTTTACAATTTCATTTCAAATATTAAGCTACGATTGGAGAGATAAACTATAATTCACGCCCAGCCGGTACGGAGGCTGAGCGCGAAGTATACCTCATTTACGTTTTGTTTGTAGAATAGTTTGTAGAATAGAGTTTGTATAGTAATAATAACGTTTTGTTAATAGAGTAATAATTACTACCTAATGAACAGCTAAAACATTTTGATTTACCATTACTGTGGGTACCCATTATAATAAATTAACAAATGATTTTTTAATATTCAAACGTCCTAATTGACAATCATTAGGTTCCATGGTGAATTATTTTTATGTTTTATGGCTCTTTACTTATTTGTTTATATTCTTAATTATAGGGTTTTCCGGTGATATAGGGACCTCACTAGATAAGAGTTATTATATTAAAGGTAAAGTATTCAATTAGTTATTCATTACGGAAGTACATCAATATTTTCGTAATCACTGAATCGGGTTTAATAGTGGGGAAAACACCAAATATAATTATTTTCCTCAAATATCATATAAGTGATTCAAAATCTAACTATTAACATAGATTTATTTTTTTCACTGTTTTTGGAATGTAAAAAAGTTCACTGTTTCAGGTCCCGACTAGAAGTTTCCTGTGTTTAGTCGTTTCTTTTTTCTTAAAAGCACTGCAAATTTAAAAATCATAAGTAAATTTATAATGAGGATGTTTAGTGGTTTAAAAAAAAAATGTTTTTAGACAAAGATTTTTTTTTCAATTTTTTTGTATCGTATTATCAGCGCTACGGTCTTTTAAAGTCTTGTATTTCTGACATTAATCCGCGTGTGACGTCGCAAGTTCTCTTCCGCTTCTTCTCGGTTAGTTCTGTTGATTGGTCCATTGACGATTAGCAAACCGGAAATCTTACACAACCCTCTTATCATTGGTTGATTCATATGAACAAGTGACGTCGTTCAAAGCTGTTCGTTTTCATTAAAATATTTTAAATGATTTTTCATTCATTTTCAAGAAACTTTGCTGTACAATTTAATGCTTAAATTTTTACTACGCGTAAGAAAACATTTTTTGTATTAAATTTTTCGTAGGGCTGAAATAGGTACGAAACTAAATAATAACCCGTCGAATAAGTAATTTTTATGTTTTGAAAATGTTTTATACCACTGACGGTTAAGTGCAACAAGCAGTTCCCGAATTCATTTACCCTTTTGGGGATTATGACGTCAGCATCAGTCTAGTTAGAACTTTATGATAGGGATTAACAACAACGATATATCGTTGTTTAACAGTATAAGGGTTAAATGAAAAATTACTAAACGTATTTCGTTTTTTAACTTTAATATTAAATAAATTCATTAAATATCTATATCAAAATTAACCTGGATCCCATTGTGTTTGTCGATTATATTTATTTGTACCTACTTGTTTTTTCTTGTATTGTTCGTCTCTAGTTTATTGTAACTGATTTGGATTATCTTTTGCATTTTAATGTATGCTATAAAATGGAATTTACCTGTAAATTCATTAGTATAAAATAAAACAAATAAATAATAAAATTGTAGCACTTGCTATTGCTATTGTGAATTTATCTTAAATTCGCAATTTTAATTTGCTAATTATAGCATAACTACTACATCGCCTGGTCCTGTCTAGCGCGTGTCACGTAATCCTGACACCCTGACAGCCAGACAGAGGCACAAAGACACCTAGCCACCCTCACACCCACACCCACACATGCCCATGTCTCTGTATTAATAGTGGAAAGAACCGCGGCGTAAACACCACTCTCCGACCGCCTCGCCTTTCCGGAAATCACCACTAAACCTTTGTTTCAGCTAATACATTGTTTCTTACTGCAATTAATTTTAATTCGTTAAAAGCTTTCAAGCCGGTCGCGCTGTATGTAGTTCCACTGTAGCTAGGCGGCGATTTATCTTACTGCACTGTGCACAATTGACTGTCGAGCAATAGAATAATGAGGTTGCCTGAAAAATACTTCTTGCGGACTGCCGTGGTACAGCAATAGGCCTGTTTCACGACGGCCTTACAAATCCACAGTTCCAATCGGCACGGTAAAATGAGGGTGGGTGGATACTTATTTATTATTTTCTTTTTTAGTTTTATTTATTTAGTTTCTACTCGTAGGTAAAAAAAAATGCGATTGATAATAGAGTGGAGATCAGTCGGATTAGTCATGTTATACTGATTAGGGCGTTTACCTGTCATTAAATAAATGCAACAATTAAAAAAATATATATATCATACTATGGAAATCGATCCACCTTATGTTTTTTTTCGTGCCGAGTTAATATGGTGTGAAAACGGCCATATACCCATTTTTCACCGGTCGTCCGAATTCACGCGACACCGTAAAATTAGGGTGGATTTATATTGATTTTATTATTTTTTGCTAAAAATCCTGCAAAAGGAAACCGAGTGGAGATTAGTCGACTTCCCTTTTAAGGATTTTTACCGGAGTCTTAGCTATCGAGTCGGAAGCACTCGTATACGTTTTACATTTTTGCATAGGGTAAATTGCGGTACAAAAAATATTGATAAGGTTTAAAAAAAGATTTTTTATTTTTTATTTATAAATCAAATAATACAAATGACAATGTATTTATATTCTCAGCATTTACTAAAACTTAATTCGGGACTAAAATAACATTTTAACATTGAAAAAAAAAAGTATGAAGAACAGCCAAGAAACAGATAAGTTAAACATTTTTATAAATAAATATGTCAATATTAAACATAAACCAAAGAAATTAAACAGTTGTTTATAACAAACAAAAAAAACACACACTCGAAAATAATTTTCTTTCAGATTTTCCAACAAAAGGTCAAGGTAAAAGGACATAATTTATAGAGGCAATAATAATTTATTGTCAGTAAGGATTTAACTGATAAAAAATTTATGGTACATTAAATATTTTTCTGTGTAAGTGTAAATACGTAATATTACAGTAAAATATAATTATGCATATTTTTCTTTTTGTGATTTGACTAACCGCCTTTATGTTCTCTTATTAATGTTTTTTTAATATAATAAATCTTATCCTTGATAATGCGGAAAAGCAAACGGAGAGTCGCAATAATGTGATGAGTAAGTGCTGCTCGAGGATTCCGAGGATCACATGTGTGGTCTTTATTCTTATCTAAGCGCTTACTAAAAAATCAACTTTTTGTAAGGTCAGAAGATAAACATCGCGATCCACCACTTAACACCATCTTAAGTACTAAGACTGACTCAAATAATCAGTTAAAACTTATGACTATTGAATTTTATGATTATTTGTATACTGATGACTTTGATTCGGGTACCTGGACACTCAGACATCGACGGAAACGAGGCAGCTGATGAATCGGCAAGTCTGGGAGCAGCCCAACAGCCCCGATAGGTCCCGGACCCTACTGTGGGTTGCCTAAATGTGCTCCTCTATGTGTAATGATCTCAGGTCAAGGGCCAGGAAGCAGAGTGTAATGCTCTGGCAGAAAGTACCCGGTCAGCACCATGCGAAGGTACTGATAAAAAGGTACTCGCAAAGTTTTGCTTTTGACCTAATAACGCTCAACCGAAATCGACTGAGGGTTTTTTTTTTTTTTTTTTTTTTTTTTTTTTATTTGAAAATTTATTTATAAACCCTTACGGATTATAACATTCATTTTACATAAAATAATACATACATTTTTCATTTATACTCTGTTGTTTAAAATAATATTTTTTACATCTTTTGTAAAGTTTGTCTGAGTCTTTTGTTTAGTTTTGTCTGGTAGTTTATTGTATAATTTCAGTCCCTGGTTCATTAGTCTTGATTGTCCTTGTCTTGTTTTAAAAAGTTGTATATGGTATTTGTCTGATATTCTCGTATTATGTCCATGTTGACTACAATTTTTTATTAGTTTAAGTTCTTCGTCTACAATTACATTAGTGGCTAATTTATGGATAAATTTTAATGATTCTAGTTGAAAGAGTTCAGTTATATTTAATTGCTTAGTTTGTTTAAAAAGTTCTCTAGTTGCAGTTAAATAGGGAAGGTCATATACTAACTTTAATATTTTATTTTGTTGTCTTTGTAGTCTGTTTATGTCATTTATCACTAGAGTCCCCGCGGGGCACTGCAGATTGAACGAACACCTCGTTAGAATGAACCATCCCGAAACTTCTAGATGTAGGTTCTACAGTGCAGATGAGGAAAAAGAATTTCGTTCAGAAAATAAGTGTGTTTTTAAAAATCCTTAACGATCATTCAATTAAAACCTGTTGTTGAAAACCAAGCTGTTTTTTTTGCTAGCGCTATTAACATATTTCAGTTATTTACGGACATCGCCTTACATTAATATTATTATGTACGAAGAGCAGAAGTTAAACTGTTTACAGTACTCGGTACTCTGTTGCCCACGTAAGGCATTCATACTTTATAGTACTGCGCTTAACAAACTACAATTATGATTTTTATTTGTGTTTATCTCGTGTAGCTCGCCTCTATTATCAAGAAAGAACTTATCTTTGTAACAATAAAAATGCATCGCAATAAAACTTTATAACTTATAATTACGGTACAATAAACAAGACTTTAATCGAGTTCAGAACATTTCTGATTCTATTTAATTTAACCATACACATGTGTAAATTTAAATCGCTTCGTTTTAGCTATGCACACAGGCCGCTCCACGGACTGTCCACATTTGAAAGTTAACTGTTTGAGAATTGATATTTTGTTTGTATTTTAAATAGTCTAAAATTTTGGCCCTTACAGCAATAATGCCATATTTTAATGTCCTCTCTTCTTAACTTAGGACGTGTTGCTATGGACGCTTTTAAAATGGAATTTACAGTAGCATAAAGCTAGAAACGAAACAACTAAAAGTAAAATCAAAGACATATAAATGTAAACGACCTACATTATAGAATCCAAGCTGATTTTAGGTTCAAGGAATTCATTGAATATTTTTTAATAATAATTGTGTAATAATTTATGTTTAGTTAATTAGAAAAGTTATTTAATTTACATCCGAATTAATTTATATCATGATTTTCGTTATAAATCGTGGAACAGTTACTCTGACAACTAATACCTACTCCGCCAGTCCTTCTTAGGACAGCTTTTCCTAATAAGGACTCTTAAACGTATCTTTATTTTTAAAAAATACAAATAAAATAAAAAGTTTTCTGCGTGTAATTTAAAAGGAGGAATTTCAGTATTTCACACATTGCCGGTACCGTTTTTCCGAGATGTTACGCTGCGTATGAGCGACTATCGTATGAGCTGATGTGATAGGCGGCGTTATGTAAATCTTGTGATATTTTCAACCCGCTTTGTAATGAAAGGTCGTCGTTAGTCGTTACTACGCGCAGTACTCGCAAGAAGACCGCCTGTAATTTTCCTTGAAAATTGAATAACTGGCGTAAAATAAAGTTAATATTGTAATTATTGAATTAACCCGTTCTCAGCGCATCATTGTTCCTTCTCGCTGATGTCATCATCGCAGTACACGTACATTTTATGAACATTTCCACGCCTGTACAAGTACAAATACGAACATAAAAAAAAATTCTCCGAACGTGATTCTTGCAACACGTGCCATCGAGTTACGGCGCGGCGTTTGTGAAAATCCTGCTTTTTCACTCGCATAAAATAAATAATAGTATTAAGTCCAAAAACAAAAACGTTCGCAAATCTTTTATCAAAAGAATCAATCTATTGTATTAACAAATTACAACAGAGATGAAGAACATTTTAGATAAGGTAATATATAAGTCTAGGCATCCACAGGGCTTATGACCTGTCATTGGCTGGTTTAAGTGGCCACTTTACACATTGTGTAACATTCACCATTCTGCCCATATTCGAACATCTGTTGATGTTTGTGAAGTTAAAGAGTGGGTAAAAGTATTGTTTCATAAATCGTATGATTTTCTTATTTTGGTTGTTTTTAATTTTTATTTGTACCGATTACTGAAAAACATTTTTGTCGTTGATTTATAATTTTACCAAGAAAATAAGCATATCGGACGGTGGCATTACGTTCGCCTTCTCGGTGACTTACATCAATCAACACAACACAAAATGACCCCGATAACTCCGATTTACCTATCGTATTTTTTGGTGTCAACGTATCCTGTACACCGAAATGTATAGTTTAATCAAACGTGTACAAGCTATTATTTTTAACCTATGATAACGCATAATTGTACAATTAGCCGTTATTTATAATACAAAACGAACACGTAGATATTATTTTATAGGTATAATCATAAGGTATCATTATACTATAATTATAATTTAATTAAATTATGTTTAAAAAATGGTTAAATAATGTTATGTCAAATAATTATGCAAATAATATATTTGACTTGATTGTCTTACCTTCCTGGGTATTACAAATTTACTACTTTGCTCTATTTTTTGTAAATTTATTGATATCATTTTAACTTTGCTAGAATTCCACTCGTCCATGCGCTTTGTAGCTGCACGATGATTGGTTATCTAGCTTTCATATATCAACTTTAAAATACCTAAATTTTGTAAATGGGGTCTAGAATTCCAATCGTCTATACGCTTAGTAGCTGCAAGACGTGTTGTAATCTTACTCCTTTTTATTATTCATTTTTTTTTCAAGTATCATTAATACACTAAATTTATTTGTCAATTTTAAAAATGTGTAAATGCGGGCTAAATTTCTAACTGTCTATGCGCTCTGTAGCTGCAAGACGTCCTGTAATCTAGCTCCTATCTGTTATAATTTTTTATTGATCTTAATTAAAAAAGGGGAACTTGAATCCCAGCCGTCCATGCACTCTGTAGCTTCAAGGCTGAGATATTTATTAATTGTACAGCGCCTTTGAGGTGATTTTCACAAAAATGGCGCTATATAAATTATCCAACTATATATATATATATAAGTCAACACAAAATTTGCCAGTGCATGGTATAGGTGTTTAAGGTCCTGGACTTCAATTATATTTCTGAGTGAGATGAAAAAATGTATCAACCGTTTAATTTTTGCAGTTTTAGTTTCAATTTGGTCATACCACCTCAAATATTTGGGGACTCCTACCATATTCATTTACAACAGGCGAACGAAAGTCATTAGCATTCGTCATTATTTAATTAACTATAATGAATATTTGAAGAATGCCAGGATCGAATTCTAATTTCACATAATAAAGGCAGATTTCTTTTTTGCACGCAGTTAATTGCAACATAAATTACGATAAGATAAGTTTAATCGTCTTTTTATCTGGAGCAGCCCGTGTACTGCAATTTCCCCTGCATAAATTATGTGCTTTGTTTGTTACTCAAAACATTACATTATTTTTGCTTATAATAAATTACATAAATACATAAATATTACATAAATAATGAACGACTTACTGAAATTGAACATGTTAAATACTTGGGATTAACAATAGACAGACAATTGACATGGACAATTCATATCAACAATTTAATTAGCAAAGTGGCGACATTATCGAGTCTTTTTTTTTAAATCAAAAACTTTGTTCCAAAAACGGAAAAAAAATCTAATGTATGAAGCCTATGTAAAAATTAAAATATGTTATACGCAACTACTATAGGGAACAGGATATCAAAATGACATAAACAGACTACAAAGACAACAAAATAAAATATTAAAGTTAGTATATGACCTTCCGTATCTAACTCCAACTAGAGAACTTTTTAAACAAACTAAGCAATTAAATTTAACTGAACTTTTTCAACTAGATGCATTAAAATTTATCCATAAATTAGCCACTAATGTAATTGTAGACGAAGAACTAAAACTTTGTAAAAAAAATGTAGTCAACATGGACATTATACGAGAATATCAGAAAAATATCATACACAACTTTCTAAAACAAGACAAGGACAATCAAGACTAATAAATCAGGGACTGAAATTATACAATAAACTACCAGACAAAACTAAACAAAAGACTCAGACAAACTTTTCAAAAAAAGTAAAAAATATTATTTTGAACAACACAGTATGAATAAAAAATGTTTATACTATTTTTGTAAAATGAATGTAATAATCCGTAAGAGTTTATAAATAAATTTTCAAAAAAAAATTAAATTATGCACTTGATATTCAAAGAAATGAGAATGTTAATTATATCTAATGTATTCCTTGCCTGTCTTAAAACGGGATTTGTACCCTGGATACTCGGGATATGTTATGCAGGTATAGTAAATTCTAATTTATTAAAAATAGCATTATCTTAATCTCGTATATAAACCCAGTAATACTTTGTATAAAGTCCTCTAAACAAAAATAATAAAATTCAACGAGGAACTTCAGCCCTACGGGAAATTGGATACAATGAATGTTTTCTTGCTCGCGGTAAAAATTGTACGGCAAAGTTTCCTCAAAATGTACGAGAAAAATAATAAAAACAAACTACTTTGAACGACGTTACTGGTTCATATTAATCAACCAACGACAAGAGAGTTATTGTAGACTCCCGGTTTGCTTGCCGTCAATGGACCAATAGGCAGAACTGATCTAGAATAAGCGAAAGAGAACCTCTGACGTCACACGCGGAGTTATTTCAGAAATACAAAACTTAAAAATCATTTCGCTGATAATATGATGCACAAAAATTGAAAAACATTTTTTTTTTAACAAATAATAATTTAAAAAACCACTGAACTTTATCATTGCTGTAGATATAATTGAATTATTTAGCTTTAGTGCTTTTGTTTACAAACATTCAATTTTATAATAAAGATATCTGTCTCGAAGATGTCGTGAAAGCATCGAAATCGGATACCAGTTATTCCAAACTTGAGGATGTAATAATCACTTATCTTCTTTTTTTCAAGGAAGAATTTACAATAATTTTCGCTAACAAACTTTAATAGTAAATTGTACAAAAATGAAAAATAAATAAATGTGTATTTGCCAAGTGATTGTTTAAACCAGCCAATCACGTGGCTTTATATTATTTATTTCTTCTTCAACAAATTACGTATCTACCCTTTTCTTCCCTCTGTTGAGATATTTAAAAAAATGGAACTTAAAAATATGATGAATTTGATCATTTACGATATTGTTCAAGTATCAATATACTTTTTCCATATCAAGTTTTGTGGTTGTAACGCATCAATGATAATTTGTGATTTTTCAACGTACGGAATACATCCTCGTCATACGAGCAACGTTTGATCGAACATCGAAACACATCGGGTACATTATCATACCTGTACTATACTTTTCCGTTTAGAAGCGTGTTCGTTACATAAATAGAAAGCGTTCATTGGCTTCTTTCTCGTTACGGGTTACTGTTTCTGTTTATAAGGTTATATCTAGAGGTCACGATCCAATAAAATTATCTTGACACGATTCGTGGGTGAGTCTACCAACATTATATTACACAAGTCTGTCGCGTATTTTTAGCTCCTAATTTCAAAACGCCATTGTCGATTTCCCATGCCGCGCTAGAAACCTGTCCGTGCATTTCCTATCTATCTAAATATGTTCCAAACATATTGCTTAACAATGACAAAGATTTTTTTTGTTACGAGAATAATACAAAAGTCTAGACATTCAAAGGGCTTATGACAAATCCAAAACATGCAATATTCTAAAGCATTTACAAGTAATAAAACAAATTTATTTGCTAAAACTGATAGGCGATTACATCTCCACATCTCTACATCTTCCATTTGTCGATGCGTTTTGAAGCTGCAAGACTTTTTGTGATGTTAGCTATCGTATTATTTTTATCATATTATGTAAATGCTATCAACTATCAAATATCTAAATTTAGTAAATGGGGTCTAGAATTTCAACCGTCCATGCGCTCAGTAGCTGCAAGACTTGTTGTTATCTAACTTCTAATTTTAGAAATTAGCTTTTTATTTCGTTTTTAAAATATCACTCTAAACTTCATTGTCAAATTAAAAAAAAAAAATTAAAATGTAAATGGGGGTTGATTTCTTATTGTCCATGCGCTCTGTAGCTGCAAGACGTTCTGTTATCTAGCTCATATATGTCATAATTGTAATATATCATAATTGGAGACGAGGAACTAGAATCCCAACCGTCCGTGCGCTCTGTAGCTGCAACACGTGTTGGGATATTTATTTATTGTACAGCGTCCTTGAGGTGATTTTCAGAAAAATGACACCATATAAATTATCCAAACATTATTATTATCTCCCTTTAGGCGATTTCCAGTAGCTCTGAAGACAAACGAATATAGGCGGGTTCTGACGACAAAATAAATTATAAATAACATGCTTTTTTAACAAATCACTGATTTCTTGTGGGAATAATAATTTTATTAATTTGCCATATGTAATGCAAGACAAGATATATACCTACGTGTTCCGTTTTATTATAAACAATTAATAACGGCTTATATCATGATTCATCGCGTTGTTACAAAGTCTCTAATCATCATCATCCCCTAATATATGATAATAATTATCGTTAAACATTATAGTTATTACGAATTTTAAAAATATTGTAATTTCTCGAAACTCGATATATTGTTTATTTCAACTGTGCCATAAGCGTGTTTTTCAATCCGATTGATTAAATCAAGTGATTATCGACTTATTTCTTATCTCAATTTTTAATTTAATATTTTAAAAATCTTTTTCATCCTCTGGAACTTTATAACTTTTCGTGATTTGAATCATTAAATCGGGAAACTCAAATTATGCTCATGATTCATGGTAATCTGAACCGATTAATCTCTGAAATTTAAATAACTGACTAATTGCCTAATGATTAGATTTCACAATAAATATTTCGTTTAATAACTGGGTTTCTGGATTTACATCTCTTAAATTAGAAGTCAGTTGTGAGATAATTAATTTAAACTTTAATATCGCAGCTAATTTCGTTTAACTCGCCCTTTTTTCTACTAAATTATAACAAGCATAATAATTATGAAATGCGTTATTGCTTTTACGAGAACGCACAACATTCATTGCGCATTCTAATTATCGTGGCGGTGCTTTCATTTTACTAAGGAACCAATAATTATTTGTAAATATTTTATTTTATTTTAAATTATTCTCGGAACATTAACAGAGAATGTATATTTTCCCTAGTGCCAACAAAATTTTCATGTTTATCCGTAAAAGTATCGACTCTAACACTTTATGCTGCGTGAAGCCTCAGAGTTTCTTGTATGTTTTTCTTTCACAAAGAAACTTAAACCAAAACAGCCTCAGCATGTAATAATCGTATCGCTTACAAAAACATCGCCGATTTCAGAAGCTTAATGTGTTTGATAGCGGCGTACGATTTTTTAACGGTGTTTTTCTTTGTTCGTGTTATATAAAAACATTTCAACGTTGAAACTCGACACGTGAAAACAATAAAGAAACAATAGTTTGCTGCTTTGCATGTATGACGGTTCCGCTCCGTAGAGGTGGCAAGGTACGCGGTACTAGTTAGTACGTTAGTAGTCAGGTACCAGCCACTCGCGCCTTCTTGTCTAGCAAATCTGGCCAGATGTGGGGAAACACAGCCGGAGCGGGCAAGCCGGCTTCCGGCTGCAGAATGTCAACAGACTAGAATATTCACGCAAATGACAAATATTCAGCGCGACTGTGTTCAGCGCAGTTAAATTATTGTGGTTTATTTTTATATCGCATACTTTCAGTCATTATCAGTTTCATTAAAAGGTATATTTTTATCAAAGCAATAGCGGTAGGCTGCTAATATAAGTCGACGCCTGAAAGGAAAAAGTTAACAAGCGACATGTAGCAATTTACGGAAGTGCCTAAAATTTTGTGAATTTTGTATTTTAAATTTTAATCACGGAATCCCGCCAAAATACGTATGTATAATATTAAAAAAAACATTAATAACCTCTTTTGTAAAGATGCTATGATATTTCGTTTAATTACTTTTCCTTTCCAGCGTCGAAATGAATTACTCGTATCTACGGATATGGACTTTTTAAAAAACATATTGCAACTGAGATGGAGATCATTTTTAAAGTAGACAACACGGAAGTCGGGGCATTTACGGGGCTTGTGACCTGTTATTGGCTGTTACGAATATGTATACATTTTTTTTTAAAAAATAAATATTTGCGCTCTTGTAATTAACCCAAATGTTTCATTTTGAGGGCCGTTTTCAACGAGTTGTAAATAACTCACCATTAGAAAATGGGAATCAAGTTGGGGTAGAGTGGGATTTGAACCGCGGACCTTTGAGCCGTGAGTCCGAGACACTAGCCACGGGACCACAACCCGATCCACGATATATTTTTATAAACATATTGCAACTGAGATGGAGACCATTTTTGAAGAAGAAAATATAAAAGTCTAAGCATTTACAGGGCTTATGACATTTCACCGGTTAGTTAAAATAGTCACTTCATACACCGTGTAATATTCACCATTCTGTCCATGTTTGAACGTCCATATTTTTTAAATTCTTCCATCTGTTAAATTTTATCAAGTTAAAGAGCTGAAACTTTTATTGCTGCTGGTGTGAGATTCATCTCAATAAAATGACAAGCCATAAGCCCTGTAAATACCTAGACTTTCGTATTTCCTTTTTTTGAAAAATGGTCTCCGTCTCTGTTGTAATATGTTTATCTGACTTCTTAGGGGGTGCAATACAGTTCTTGTATACAGAAAATGGACTTTCTCAAAACATTATTCATCCTTTTTTTTATATTATAAGTTTATTCGTCATTAATTTACGGATGATTTTTTTTCGCAAAAATGACAGATTAAAATAAAAAGGTTTATTATAAAAAAATCATCACACTATAAGAGGTCATTATTAAAAAAATCGATCCCCTATTCTCTATAAATAGAACTAACATTAGTCCATCAATGTATATTCATACCTATGTATATTCATACCTATGTATATTCATACCTATGTATATTCATACCTATGTATATTCATACCTATGTATATTCATACCTATGTATATTCATACCTATGTATATTCATACCTATGTATATTCATACCTATGTATATTATGTACGAGTATGTTACTATTTTGTTTGCAGAAAGAAACGTAGACCCATAGAATTTTAAAATTTCAGAAAGTTACCATCTTTCAGATTGATAAATAAAACAAGGTAGACGTTTTGTTTGTATTGCTAAGGCGGCTGATTGTTTTACCCGGTTTTATATAATTAAACCTTAGTACAATATTAAACGGTATCAATTTACTTTATTATTTTTTTATTTTTTTTACGTTTGCCTCATGTAAGTACTTGGTTTTTATAGTCCAGTCAGGAAAATATTTGCTGTGGTAACACATAAAATAACAATACACGAAATTATTTTAATTAAATCAAAATTATTTTTTATTGAAAATTTTTACATAAGCATTCTTTTGAACGATTATTTAATTCCCGCCAAACTGCAGAAGCATTTTTTTGCAGGGATTTCTCTCCTTAAATATTTTAGTAACACAATATAATAATGTGTACATAAAATATAAAAAAATCTTAAATATGTCAATAAAATAAAAAAATAAATCAAGTCTTTTTTGGTACCGAAATATATAATAATAATAAACAAACACTTTTTTTAACACGGGTTTAAATTGTTTGGTTATGATGATAAATTGTTCGCAGTCTGGTAACAATACGGGTCCACTTCACGCATGCGCGCAGGCGGACTGTCAGACTTTTGGATACAGTGCGATGTATACAAACATGATTCTACGCGCCTTCTGGTATATTATAATTCCGTGCGTAGACCATGAAATTCTTATTAAAAACGTATTTTGAAGGTTTTTTTTTATGCGATTACACAATAGATAGGTATCTTTATTATATTTTTATTGATATTCTTCTTTTGAAAATAGTGACTATGGCCGATAAAGGAAACTGAGGCGTGACACAGTTGCATCACTTATATTATACAAGTATTAGTACTGCTCAATGGTCTTGTTGCTGATGACGTGTCCACATCACGCCACTTGCAACTTCACACACACTCTTGTACGCTACTCGTCCACACAAGTAACCAACATGGTAACTTTGATGTACTGCGAAAACGATCAATGTCGCACCTAGAATTCACGCAATACTAATAAAATGGCCAGCTGAAAAATGAAATTGATTGTGTCCGACCGAAACAAGATTTCCAGCCGAGATCGAAACTGAATTTCGGCTTCTGTCTTTTTAACTTCGCTAAAATCAACAAATGAGCCGTATTCAAATCCCTTCATGAAATGGCTCCAAAATACCTATCGGACCTTTGTATTAGGGAAAATACGTGTCAAAGAAAATCTACTCTTAGGTCAGCATTTGATTGAGGAAGAGAAAAACTTGTCGAAATCCGGCGCTCCCCAAACACTAGATTTGGAGATCGTGCTTTTGCCGCCGCCGACCCCTCTGCCTGGAACCAATTGCCTTCAAACTTACGAATCATCGACAGTCCCAGTCAGTTCAGATCCCAACTAAAATCCCACTTCTTTAAACTATCATACCCTCAATTTTAAATCTGGAAATATAATATATCACTTAAGTTTAGTTAGAATGTAAGTTTAGATATACAATTGTAATGCGCCCTTGAGGTGATTTTTTTACAAAAATGGCGCTATATAAATCAGCCAAATATTATTATTTTTATTAAATGGAAGAATTAAAGAAATACGGATGTTCGAACATAGGCAAAATGGTGAATGTTACGCAGTGTGTAAAGTGGCTACTTAAACCAGCCAATGGCAGGCCATAAACCCTGTAAATGCCTGGACTTCCATGTTCCCCATTACATACACAGAAAAATGTTTCGTGCCGTGGGATCAGAGGATTTTATTTTTATATATGTCCATGAGTAGACAGTTTAAAGTTTAGTTTATCTGTTAATCAATTTGCATCAACTAAGCGTTGTCAGTGATAATAATAAATAATGTGTAAATAATATATCTTCTTGCCTTACCCTAATACGCAACCATCGGCGCACGTGTAATATGCCTTAGTAAAGCGTCCATTGATATGTTTCACGAAGACAAGAAAATCTGTCCTGCGCCTCAGACCCAGTGAGACATTACAATTATACAAAATATTATATTTACCTATAAATGCTCCCCTAAAAATAAAAAATAAATATTTCTTATCGACCTTGCCGGGAGGCGATTCCGAAACCTTAAGCATGGTAGGCCAACGTGCTGTGCAGTCTATGCACCACATTACGAGACGGCAAATTTGTTGTCCCGTAGAAATAACATAAGCCGTATATAATAGTTGTATCACGTACAGGTACGTACGTACTATATTCACCTTGCGATCATTTTACAGTTGATAATTTAAAACCTACCACCATTAATGTATTTGAAATTTTCATTAACCTATAATCATTTTGAATTATTAGTCAACACGTAGTCTAAAGCTTTAATGACATAGAAGTTTCTATGTCCTGCGGATATTGCATTGCGGAATTGCGGTAACTTTGTTTATTCTATATGAATTATTCTAGTCTACCTGACTCAAATTATAAACTATGATAATCAAACGGTTTGTTTCGGGGTATTTTAATAACGGGTTATTTTGATTATTCATCAATCATATCCACAACGAGCTGTTTCACTAATTCGTCTGGAATTTATTCGTTTACGTTGATTTCAGTATTCACGGATGATTATTCAGATTTATATTCTGATTGGAATAATCAGGAATTTCAAACTCTCTCAAACCCGCAAAAATGACGGTGAAAACGTAAAGGCCGCCAATTTGGTATTAGACAAAAAAATCTGTTGTCGTTGAATATTTGAAAAACTTATCTGAAAGCGAGAATATACTAAATTAATACCAATCAAGTAATGTGTCAAGTGGCTTGATAGGATTTAGTTGCTTGAAATGAAATGATGTAAGTGTACGCATACTGCTCTTACTATGTGTCATTAATTTTGAAGATGTTTTTAAATCGACTTAAATTTATTTTCTTATTTAAAGATTCTTCTCATCGTTTCTTTGAATCCCTTAAAATATGTATGTTTATATTTATGTTTTTCCTTTTTAAAAAAATGTAATTATTATTTTATTTTATTTTTACATCTGAGAATGTTTTTCATTCTTTATTTTGATTCTTAACTTTTAATTACTTTTACAAATTTTATTCATTTTTTTAACTTTAATTTTAATTTTTAAACAACTTCTATTTATGTTTCAGTTTCAGTGCTGCAGAGCAGCGTTTATTTTATAATTAAAAAATACATATCCGAATTTGTTACCCACTAAGTTTAAAGACTTCGGTGGGACACATTTTTTTTTATGACAGGTTATTTTATTTATATTTTACAAATTTATTTATAAACAGGCACTATAAAGTATCTAGAATATATTTATTCAGCTCTTTCTTTTTCATTTGAAGATCGTTCATGCCAATGATGGTTTGTGGGAGATCATTGAACAATCTTGGAACAACGCAATTCAATGTTCGCTCTCCGAAGTAATTTGTTATTCGGGGACTTTTCCTTCTCTTTTTTGTACTTTAGTTAATAACCTTACATTTAATTACTTAATATTATGGAAACTTCACTGGTCCATTAGAGTTAAGACTTAACTGTGCAAAATAAAAAACCATGTAACTGGACTGTATGTTTCCTATATAAAAGAAAATAATAAAAATAAATACCTGTATCTTGATGTTAATAAATAAATAAATTATGAAGAAAAAAAACATTCTTAAACTTGTATGTGATTTCACCACTTTTATGTTAATTATAATTATAATATAAAAATTCTGTTGATCGGTAATCAAAACTCGGCATACAAAAAATACATTTCCAAAAGACCGTCCGCCTGCGGGGTTGCGCATTTGTTGCCAAATTGAATTATTTATATCCCTATAATTCACGCACATAAACAAAACGTTTACTATTTTCCTTCGCCACAGGACTTGATGTATTTTATTTTCAAAGGGTATTATTTATTTCACCTTACAAGCTAATAACTTTCGTTCAAAAACTTTGTCACAACTTCGTGCGACCTCTGTTCGGCGTCATGTTGAAACAAAAATAAATAATTATACAAACTTCTCACAAATCAGCTTTCAATGCGGAACAATATAATATCAAATACGTAATATAAAAGTAATAACAAATTATGTAATGCACACGAGTATATGAATGCGTAAGTGGATAGGCAAATGATTTACGATACTGAACATTTAAAAAAATCTTATTACTGTTTTTGCAATCAGTTTGATAAATTGATTGTTCAAAATCAATCGGTTCTGTGCATCAGCTAACTACCGTTTGTTAGGAATCCCGTGACTCATTACAGTATTATTATACCTTAATCTATTTACAATATCAAGTACTAGTGCCATTATTAAGTCAGATTATTGTAATTCACATACACGGGTTACCCTGTTGGAAATACACGACGCCGACCTTATGACGCATGAGCCGCTTTCGATAAAATCTTGTACATTTTTTTAACTTTTGCGAGTTTTCTATTTTCCATTTGACTGCTCCCATAATAGGTACACATTATGTGTTCACCCTAGGTGCTGCTCTGGTTAAGTCTTTCTAACAAGTTACTCATTTTATTGTGTTGTATTTAGCCGTTTAAAACCCCCAGTTAAATAACAATCTTAAAAAATAATACATTCGTTATTCGATACGATGACGCGTAACTATATTCTGACGGCGCGGCGGTTGCCAAACGTACGAGATATGTGTTCACATTTTGAGAATAAAAGTTCTAACATTTGATTTATATTTTTTATCACCATCATTATCGTCATTCCCTTTCCACACTTAATGGTGCATAGGGTGCTGCATTGGTGCACCAATCGCAGCGTTTTTAAATATTTTTTGTTACGTTAAGGCAAGGTGATAAGTTTTACTCTTCAAGTGCCAATCCAGGGGCTATGAAATATTATTGCGGTAAAACACCCTTTTGAATAAATATTTCATGTCAACCATGTCGAGAATCGAACCTAAGACCTCTTGTATGGTAGGCAAACGTGCTGATCATTACATTTCCAGGCGGACATATTTACATTTACACATATTTATGCATTATTTCATTACTGCTGAAAAGATTGAACACAATAGTTTTTCTGGTTTTATTTAGTAGATCTTTTGTTTAAAAATTTATTTTTTATTTTTAGATGTTTCATACAAATTAGACGCTTAAGTATTACATTTGATTATGATTGGGAGATGTCTGTTGATTTATTCAATTAAAATGTTTTTTTTTCTTTTCTTACAAAAAATAAATTATGTATTTAAACTTTTCATCAAATTATTGCAACCACAATTTCCTATAAATAAATCAGATTGCATTTCACAAGAAAAAATCTAAACTTTTGGTAGTGACATTTTAAAAATATTTATTTAGAAAACAGATTATACATAATTTTATATAATATTCCCAAGGAGTTTCAGGGAAAACTTATTTAGGGACAAGCATATAACAAGCGTTCAACTAAACAACACTGATCAAACCGATAATAGTTATTTGGTACTTACTGCGTCTAATCAATTCCTAAATGAAATGTTTGTGTGCAAAATTCAATGCCGCCATTCATTAGGCAAGCATTTTTTATACAGCTCTTTGCACAATTAGCTGAAATATGCATTGATAAGATGTTGTCTTTTTAAGTCGACGTTTGATATTGATAACAGTTGTTTATTGACAAGTGTTCATTTAGTTCGTTGACGTCTACTATATGTTACATAAGTACGTTTATAAAAGAAATGGAGAAGGTTAAAAATTTCGACAATTTCTGCGATACAGCGAATATAATAATTATCCGTTCTTGCATCCATCATTATTTCTAGCAGGGATGGTATGCTGGGTTACAACACCCTCGAATCCCGTCGTCGTATTTTTCTTGGGAAGCATTTCTATTCGTATAAGCTAATTTCTGGAAGTATATACAAGTGTTCTTTAAACCCTGTCACATCCGAAACCACGATGATCAGTATGGGCAACAAGACATATTAGCATATTTTAAAATATTTAGAACGAAGAAAATTTTGGAAAAATAAAATATCAAAAATAACAAATGGTTGCTTACTTCTGCAGGGGAGAAGCGAGGGGGGCGCGGCCGCGCGGTTAACGGTGTGTCAGACTCCCCTCTCCCCCTTCCTCGTTTCTCTCCGGCAGAAGTTAGCAACAATTTGTTTTTTTAAATATTTTTTTTTTAAACTTTATTCGTTCTAAAAAAATATTTTAATGTGCCAATATGTCTTCTAGCTCATACTGATCATCGTGTTTTCGGATGTGACAGGGTTTATAGAACACCCTGTATAATCCAAATATAAACTGAAAGGGTTCAGTTTGTATGATCCCAGTAATTAAACTAGAGCGAGATCTCAAACACTCTTTTACGCTCCCAGAAGCCGTATGAATGCAAGTCAGAATTCACCTACTAATTGGGCAATTCGCTCGCTGAATACGGCTTCTGCGGATAATATGATCTATCTTTTTGTACATATCGGCAGTTTAGCAGCTATCTGCTTTCTATTCATTAACCTGCCATTCGCAATATTATTTTACATATTTACAGTCTGTGTTGCTTAATAGGTTAAATTGACCGTAAAGTAAAGCGGAATACAGTTGTCAAATAAATAAATAAATAATATAGAGCCTCAATAGTCTGGATTAAGTCTTTTAAATCATTTAACCAGGTACAAGTCATTTCAAGGTGCATTGAACTCGCTCTTTACAATCTACAAAAAGCAATTGTTTCTTTTTATCAGTAATTAGTACGTAAAATTTACAACAATATCATAATATTGTTGTAATTTTTTTGATAACAAGATTTTTCCGTGTTAAAACGAATGTTTCAAAATGATTTTCCCATGAAACCTCTCTTACATGGTAAGCAAAAACGCTGACCATTTGACCACAAGGCGGAAAAAAAAAAAAAAAAAAAAAATTATTGGATCGACACTTAAAATTCATCAATTTATTTTAAGACATGTTTTTACACTACAATGTTTCATAGTCTCCTTGAACTGAAATCAGAAGCGTGAAGAATACTGACCGATCATCTTACCTTCATGCAATAAATAATTAAGATATGCAACAATTTAATAATATCAATGAAACCTGTGGTCCCGTGGTGATGTTGTGGTGTTGTGGAGTCACAGATCACAGGTCCAAATTTTAAATTCCACTCTACCACCCCATTTCTCAACACAAGTTGTAACTTTTAGGAAATGGTCTGAACATTGAAATATTTAGATAAATAATAGCAACTTAAATACACAGTGGTACCTCCTTTTACATGGGGATACGTTCCACGCAGCACCTTGTAGAAAAAGTATATTAAAAAAGAATAATGCTTGAAAGGTTTCCTTGCATATAAATCATTTGAGGAGTTAACAAAACATGAAAGTAATAATTATTTACTGTACCTAAATTGTATTTAAAAATAGATCTCGATTCATTTATTAATTTATGACAAAAAACATCGTTTTAACTTTACATATTACATTGCATTACATATTTTATTTGTACGAAATATTCCCAATCAGCAAAAGTGCTGGTATGAGGACATATAATATATTATAACGCAATAGTTTTAATAAAAAGTCGATAAAATAACATCACTTATCACTCATTACACGGGCTGTAAGAACTGTTTTATTTAGGTGTTTTTTAAGTTCGTATAAATAAGTAAATATAACATGATGACCAAAACTTTTAAAAATCGTAACAAAGATTATTCACGATCACCCTCCCATTGCGCACACCTTTCTGCGCCTAGAAAATAAAAGAGCGATCTCGGGAATTCTAAAACGAATACCTAGTATAATTGTATTATTGTTACGCACTGCTAAATTAATGTTTTTTTTTTTAATTTCATTTTTGCACAGTATTATTTCGAAACCGTGGAAAAAGTGGCTCCGGTGTATTTGATTTTTATACAAAACGGAAACACAATTTGGGACGATTGATTCCCGCGCCATCCGATTCTTTCAGAATGTTCTTTTACAAAAGAAACATTTTTAAGTCTAACTCAAACCATAATAAATATTTAAGTTTGTAAGTGAAAATTCTTGATGGAAGTTCATTGTAATTTATTATACAAATAAAAGACGAGTGATACTTTAATCCACAAATTTGGAATATCCAGTGACCAGTTTCATCGCTTTCGCGACATCTTCGAGGCTGGTATCTTTATTAAGGAGTTCAATGTATTAATACAAAACAGAGGTAAGGATAGAGAATTCAAAATTATATGAAAGTAAATTTAATAAAGTTATTTTTATCTTAAGGATCATTATCAATTTTTTTTCGGGTTAACTAATGAGTTGATATAATGCTATTTTAATGAAGTATTTTATTTTAAGTGTCCCGTCCTTCGTGAGTATCATTTTTGTCAATTATGATTTCTAAAAAACAAAGGATAAAAAGTAATTAGTAAAAATATATTACAATTGGTATAGTAATGGAGAATGCACGTGTGTTATCTTTTCATTAAGTAATTCCATGTCGGGTTAATTTTTTTTAACTATTAATATCGAAAATTTCTAGTTTGTCAAGTTTACGGCCTTTAGGTGCAATATGAATTATTTTTACGTTATTTTTTAAATCAAAGGAATTTTTATTTTCTATTAAATGATTGGCAAAATCTGAATTATCTTTATTATTAGACCATGATTTTATGTGCTCTTTTATGAGTGTTTTAAAGGCTCTACCCGTTTGGCCTCCTTAGCATGTATTTTTACAGTCATTGCAATTAAGTAAGTAAGTTCCTGGGTTGAAAAACTCATATTTTTTGTCTTAAGTATTAACCAACAAATTAGCCAAGAAATTATTATTGTAAAAAGCTGCGGTGCATTTATTTTTACACGGGATATTCCAAATTTGTGGATTAAAGTATCACTCGTCTTTTATTTATATAATAAATATGATACTCTGGTTAATCAATTTCTATCAAAAATTGAAAAGAAACCTTCCGATGATTTCATTGCTTTGTATTGTCTTGTTTTCCGTTCTGCGCGACCTGTCCAGTGTCCAGTGGGCTCGAATTATTTCAGTAGGACGGAGTAATGGCGAATAGTCCACTCGAATAGTATACAACACAAGGATCCACGAACCGTGTGATTGGTCGTGCCACCATTATCCAGCTATTGTTTTATAATAATAATTCCCGAGAGACAATCATTACATAATGAACACAAGCTTAATGTGATTAATGCGGTCGGTCGGGACTTACTACACCCATTATCAAGCCATTATGTTATACGACCTGGACACGCGATATCAGAATACATAACTCCACAGTGACCGAATTACTTTTCACGTAAAGCCTTCTAATATGAATTCGATACGTTTTTTTCTCTTCATTTACATAACACTCCTCATCAATCAGCGTCACGTTTTCTTCGGTTGTCCATTTTTGTAGTTTATCTTTAAATTTGCAGTAATTACGCCGCGAGTTGAATAAGAAAAGCGATCCGAAATTTCTGGACGAATATCTTTTATACTCCGGGGAGTTCATTACTGCCATCGTCACACTGATTACATTCTATGTAATTCGTATATTATTTCATTTTTGATTATTGATACTCGACGAACTCCAACAGCATCAAGAAATATATCGTGATTGTAATTATTTTTCAATTTTTTTCTCTTAATTAAATTTAAAGATAAACATGTTACTGGAAAAAGGCATATAAGTGGATTGTTTTTATGGTTTAATTTATTAAACGAAAAACCCGCTAAACCTTTATTTTAGAGGCTTGTCAGCAGGTAAGAAAGAGAGAATTTATTTTTATTTTATTTTAGAATTTAAGTTTTGAAAAATACACCGCAGCACCCAAACCAATTATTATTGATAAAAAAAAATATTTCTGGCATCTAGCGGGAATAGAACCCGCGACATAATTCGTAATAAATTCTTATAGGTTCTTACTTTTTTGTGCTGTAAATCGTACGTACTTGTGATTTATTTTCTTTTCACTAAATAAACTTGAAAAATTAAACCATAAGGAAACTTCCAGTACATTCCCTCCTATACACGATATAAGTATTTATTTTCTGATTTTTGTCCATTAATATTCGATGTATCGAATGTATTTGTCTAGGTCATTAATCTCTACGTTTGGAACAAACATGTTTTAAATCCCATCTTCCCTGTAGCATTGATTGACGTCTTATTTTAGAATCATCCCTCCATCTTACAAGGGATGAAACGCGATTCCGTCGACCAATTTGGAAGCTGGGGTGGTTTTATTATTTTGCGGTCGCTGGCCGGTCGAGGGGAGGGGGGAATCTGCGGACAGGATCCGGAAATTAGCTGGCGAAATACGGATTAGGGAAGCCTGCTGGAGATTTCTCTATATTATTATCAGATATTTTCGTCCACCAGCATCGGGCAACCTTTGACGGAACAATCTCAACCCGCCAAATCATACATGCCAAAAATCGCGTTTAGTGAATACGAAAATTTTAATATTGTGTATAATATTTGATTTTGCTGAACTCACTAGTCATATAGGTATTGAGTTTTTAAAACTGCGTTTATTCTGTATATTTAGTATTATATTATAATATTTCAGTATTATATTAAAATTTCTAAATGTTCCACTATTTTTATTCAAAATTCGTTTGTAAATAGAACCTGCAATATGTGTAATAAGAAATTAAATTGTATTGATATTAATAACATATCTTTAACTTCCTTTATAAGTAAATTTCCAAAAATAATTCAAGTTATGATGTTGCGCCTTGAATCCGCAGCCTATATTATGCAGGTTATGTGCAGTTCTGTATGTAGGCACATTATAAATGTACACTGTATGGTCAACTATATTTGTATTATATATTATAATGTGCAACTGTGTGACCAATATTCAAAAGTAGATATATTTTGAATAATATGTATTACATTTACATTTCTAGTAATATTATAAGATTTGTATGATTAGTTATTTTAAGTTGTGTATAATTTTTATGTGACAACATTAACATTAACAATATTACGTGGAAGCCTCTAATTGGGCTTTATGATATATATGTATGGTATAATTGTATCACATACATTTATAAATGTCTGTTGGCTTTCCAATGAAATAAAATAAAATAATATTCGTTACCCACTAAGTCTAGAGACTTTTCGGTGGGACACAATTGTTTAAAACAGGTTTATTTTATACTCATTCATTATATGTATACGTCATATAAAACACATTTTAACAATTGCCATAAAGCACTAAGGAGTTTTTTTTAAAGTTCTTTTTTTTCATTTGAATATCTTCCACGTTAATAATGGTTTTCGTGAGATTATTGAACAACATTGAAATAACGAAATTTATTGTTAGTTTTCCGAAGTAATTTGTAATTCGCTAAAATCTTATATATTTTACTTTTCAGTCGATGTACTGCTGATTACTTTTTTTCTCGTAACGCCGCTCTACAGCTTTTCTCGTATCGCCATAGTAATTATCCTGACATACATATTTATATTTTGGATTCGTATTATGTTACTGTGTCAGAATATTATGTATTGCGCAGTGATGGGTGAATTTACTGTACGGATGTAACTTTTATTATTAGCGATTCGGATAACAAAGTAATTTGATATGATGAGTGGCCTTGTGGAAGAGACATCGAATATGTAAATAGTTAAGATCGAATATAACAGATATTGTGAAAGTCGACGTAACTACTTGGGATCAACGCCGACATTACTGTACCCACCGGAGCGTTCATTTTGTTTTCAATTTTATTTATTCATATATATGTACATTACAAAATGGAGGATCTTAACTCATGCATATAGAAAAAATTAAAATAATAAGGTAAAATTAGGTATATACAAAAATAACACTTAAGAATACATACTATCCAGAGAATAATATGTTAAAAAAGTAAGAGAATCTTGTAACGAAAAACTCCATCAGAGACGTGAAAAATGACAATGTTCAAAGTAATATTGTTAAAAATAGAGATAGCCCTTCCAACGGGCATAAGAATTGGCAGGTTGGTCCTGTATATTGGAATGTAAAACAGTCTATGCTGACGCTGTCTAAGGTAATTATCCGAAACATAAAAGTTAATGCTCCGCATAATTTCAGGGTTGTCAATAATACCGCGCAACAATCGAAATAAGTGCGTAGTTAAATACACATTCCTTCTGGTCTTCAAACTGCCGTAACCGAGCATACCCTGAAGGAACTCAGTGGGCAAAAACCATGGATAATATCCGCACTCTCTCATGTAGAGAAACCGAAGAATTTTTTTCTAAACCCTCTCCACCATAAGAGAGTAGGTACTTTAACTCACACGGTCCCCAAATCATCGAGCCACTCTCGAGTCTACTTCGCGCCAACGAGTTATAAAGAATTCTCAGTACTCATGTACTACCGAAAACCCTGGCAGTACGCAAGACGAATCCTAACACCTTCAACAAACTACTACAAACTGTTTCGACCTGATCATGAAATGTGAGGGAACTTACAAAAGTGATGCCTAGATCTTTAACCTTAGAAATCCGCATAAGATGCATACAAAAGCTGGTCTAAAAAACAATAAACAAACGCTCTAAAGATATTACTCTATTAGCTTCGCGCTTCGAGACATCGTGTAAAATGATGTTACCAAATAAAGCTGGGAGCAAAATTTAAGCTGGTTTTTGCGGAATAAGTCCGTTCGTAATCCGGTTTGTCTAAAATCGCCCTTGCTTAGGATCGGTTCGGGAAGGCGAAATCCGGCCGCGTCACCCCCTGGAGAAAAGTTAAAGAGAGCTGACTCAATATACATACATTATATATATGCTTACCCGGTAATAATTTATCTTCTATTCCGAATCTGGGTGGGTGGTACTATCGCCTGACGCTATACAGCGTAACACTGCCTTCTGCCTTCTTCTGCCTTCTTCTCCCAAAGATCAAGTAAAGTTGAAGCCAACAATGGGAATGTCTTATCGTTAAACCTCAGCTATACATTCGGCGCGTAATAATTATTACAGAGCGACTTGTTTTGTACGTATTTTCCCTTCAAGGGCGTCAAAATAATATTGAAGGAAATAGAAAACCTTTATTATTTACGAAATAAGTCAGACGTAAAAAAAATATTTTCCAACAAACGAACACTTAAATTCTATAAAAAAAACACCGTGATCGTGACACATTTTCAACATGTAGAAGAAGAATGAACGTTTTAAAGGAACACAAAATCCAACGGTTTACGAACAGTTAAAAAATGCACAAATTGTACTATACACCGGTAATAAGAAAAGTAGCATGGGGAGACTACACTTACGGAAAAATGTAGTCAATGTTAAAAATCTCAAGTCTACAAAAACGTAAAAATATCATTGACTGTATATTTATGTTTAATTTACTAAATGGCTTAATTGATGTACCATCGTTACTGGAACAAGTGGCCTTCAATTAATTCATTCGTCGCCCCGGTTGAGTAATAATAATGTGCTGTTCCTTGATCAGCACAGCACAAATTATGGCTTGCATACAGCAATGTCCCGATTGTGTCGCATTGCAAACTCGAGACAAGATCTGGACTTTCTTGGTGTAAGTTTTTCTAGATTTAAACCATCACTAAGATAGACCAGATCTTGTCTTGAGGTAGTAATTATTATTTAATATTTGTCCTAGTTGTTTGTTTTTCTTTATTTGTATTTTATTTCAATTGTGCCTGTATGTATTATAAGGATTTGTGTTTACCATTTTTCGAATGGACTAAGTCGGTTAAGATATAAATAATTCCTGTAAATGCCTTATCTTAAATATTCTTCATCTCTGTTGTAATATGTTAATTTTATTGTAATCTTTTTATAAAGTTAAGATACGTTAATAAATACAATAAGGATTGCTAGTTTTGAATTTTTTTGAGCTTTTAAGCTCCGCCAGACTGAACACAAGTCTAGTAGTCTAGACTCGTTACTGCATGTGCAATGGCAAAATGGCTGATCGCCTCTGTTGGGTGTAACGTGATTAAAACCGCATCCGAATATGGCCGATTCATCCATATTGCACCCTCCTGTGTAGGCTATAACCGGCCCCCAATTAATTTCCATGTAAATATGAACCATCGGCTCTAGCGCGATATCCGACAACTGCTAACTAAGCCTTTGCCTTATTTACTATTGAGATAAAAGCATCGTCGGCGTCGTAACTACAATCTACGAAACGCCCAATATTCCTGAAAAAGTTCATTTCAAAACGCCTTAATCAGTAATGATTTTTCCCCGCGTAGATTAATTTGTCTGCAAGAAAAAGAAAAAAAAAAAAAAATATATAAAAATTATTACCTACATAAATAAAATGTTTTCCATAAAATAAGTATGAAAATATGGAATTTAATTGCGATTTAAGACAAAATTCGTATCTAAGAAAGAAATATATACGATCATTTCTAGGCAAGTGACAAATTTTAACTGCTTTAAATTTAAGAGACAATGTAATAAGTTATATTACGAGCTGAACCCGGCAATCCTTTACTATAGCTAGATTTGAGTACATGCTCGTATATGTATTAAATGAACACAATCGAATGCTTGATATCAATCGTTGTACCTATTTAGTTAAAATTACTTTTGTACATATACATTATTATTTTTATGTTTCGGATTGCATAAATTATGAGGATATGCGGTGAATTTTGATAAACATGTATTTGAACATTGTTTTTCTGTCACTGTCTTGCAGATGCCTCCCCGAAACTGTGCAAAAAGACAACTGCACGTCATACCTTAAAAAGTGCCTAGCTAAAATAGACAAAATCGACGTTTCGTTGTTCCATTTTTCGAACCTCAAAACTGAACAAAATTTTTCGAACCTCTAAAATAAAAGCTTAGTGGGTTATCCCGTTTTAAAAAATATATTAATTATTTCTGTCTTCGGGGGTTTTACTCGGGAACTTGTTTGCCCCACAGGCGGAACTAAATGCGAGGTTACTAAAAGTTTCCAGTGATAAAAATGTTTTTCCTGTCAAAATGAATGGAATAACGAACAAAATGGTGGTATTCTGAAAAATATTAAAAAATAGTGTCCCCTATACTGCCGTCATCAGAAAGAAGGACGCATCTAACATTTTTTTCGAAAATCAGTTGAATACATATTCAGAATAAATAAAAAAATACGCATCTACTAAAAATACATATATCTTCCTAAAATAACCACAACCCTATTATTTTCACTCAACTGAGATACAAATACAAATGAGACTCAACTGCAAAAAGTCTTGAAGATTACTAAATATAAAAGGCTGTTCTGACTTATATAATTATTGAAGTCTGATTAAAATACTTATTTTTTTCTCCATTCCGTTTTTAAAAACATCTAAAATGAATGTACCTACTCGTTTTCAAGTAAATTTAAGATCTGCTGGTAATTTTGAAGTTAGTTGATTATTAGGTCGGCGTTACTAGTTTAAAAAACAGTAAATGGCCAGTAACGTCTATTTTATTTAGTTGAGTAGAATAAATTGGCATATTAACACTACAAAAGAAAGACGTTTACTGAATTACTAAATAAAAAGGGCGTTTCTAGAAACGTCTTTTCATTGAAGTTTAACATATTTTCTTGTATTTTTTTTTACTAAGAAAAAGATGAAAATGTTAATTTTAAATATATAACGTAAAATTTATTAATATATATATTTCGTTAGGTCAAACCATAATACATACTGTCGCATAATAGTATACTTAATTTCTGTAGTATTTTTCACACAGCGAATTTGATCGAATCCGAGTTACAAAATATTTATTTTCTCCGTTTTTTGTTTTATGTAGAAACGTCCTTCTTTCTTATGACGGCAGTATATTATGATTTGAAACTCGCTATTTATTATTTTATATAATTGAGCATTATAGCAAATACTATATATATATAATACTATATAAACTACGCACCTATTTATTTAGTAAAGAATTCATTTTTTTCATAATTGAAATCATTTTAATTCAAACAAAAAAGATTATTATTTTACCAAAAGCATATTGGAAGAAATCGTCTTCCACCTGTCAAAAAAGGCGTATCTCGAATTTGTTGATTTTTTGGACGACTTTTAAAGAACTAACTTGGAAAATTTTCGCCATTAAAAATAATAAAAAAAAATAAACTTACTGTATTTAGCTGGGTTTTAAAAAAATATTTTAAGACAGTATGATGCCCAATTCCATAAATATATCTTAACTTTTGTTCAAATATTGATACTTAATTTCGACTGAAAACAAGATACCCGTCTCATCGTCGGGACACCAATCAAACCAACATGCAAACCAACATGCAAAACCCACTAAACACCTTCACCATAGTTGTTGCACAAAAATATAAAACCAACACGGCATGCATTTTAATAAGCACGTGCACTGATTAGGACAAACATGCACTGATTAAATTATGAAAATATTATTTTATTTGAGAATTCATGAAAAAAGTAGAGGGGATTGAGGGAAGGGGTAAGCTTAATAGGTATAATAGGGTGACCATTACAATGGAACATCGTATAAAGGACTATATTGTAATTTTATTTGATTATTAATCAAAGGGACATTATTTTTTAAAGCATTCCTAATGTGAAGTATTTATATATTATTTACTTTTAACCCTTTATTATTTGTATGTAAGATTTTATCTCCTATATTTTTAACATATTACAACAGAGATGAAGAACATTTAAGAGAAGGTAATATAGAAGTCTAGGCATCTACAGGGCTTATGACCTGTCAATGGCTGGTTTAAGTGGTCACTACTGAAAGAATTGAAGGAATATAGATGTTCGAATATAGGCAGAATGGTGAAAGTTACACAGTGTGTAAAGTGGCCACTTAAACCAGCCATTGACAGGTCATAAGCCCTGTAGATGCCTAGAATTCTATATTACCTTCTCTTAAATGTTTTTCATCTCTGTTGCAATATGTTAATATAAACAGCTCCCCAGGGAGTTGAATCCAGTCCTTGTCTACAAAAATTTAGACAAACTCAAAATATTGTTCCTATATTTTTATTAAAGTCATGATTTAAATTGATTAGGTGATTTGCGAATTCAGAGAAATTATTATTGTGAAGACACCCCACCCCATATGTTCTCTAACACGAATACCAAAATTTCTTGACCACAAAGTTAATGTTTTAAATATTAATGAAATTTGAGTACTTTAGTTTTCTTTTTACTTAGTAATTTAATGTAATTTAAACAATCTCTCTGCGCCCTTGGTGGTACCTATGTCGTTTGTATACGTATAATAGTACGTACATTATATTGTATTGTACAATATAGGCATATAATTCCAATATCTCGGTACACACCCGCGCTCAATGATTTATATTTCATAGTTCGATTTCGATAAATCATGATATCGCCTAGGATTCCACTAAATCCCCGCGGAATGTGGATGTTACACACGGAGCTACAGTACACGTACAATATGCATCCATGTAATGTATTTTTTGGTTCTTGTTTGTATTTCATAACTTAAAACTGTGTTGATTTTCACGCGTTCGGTTTTGCAGTGAATATTAACCGTGTTCCGGCTGAGCGGATTCGTTCGTTTCATATTGCTTCCGGTGCAAATTTGCTAATGGGAATATCGACGTTAATAATTCGTGTAGATTGAGCGGGAACAAAATCTACTGTAACTGATATGTGCTTTTTGAAATTTGCCTCGTACTAGAGAAAGAGCGCCATGCAATTGATTGAAACAGGTCTTTGGATATCGTTGCCCAGTGTATATTTATTAAATATTGTATTCCGACAATAAACATTAAATCAAACAGCGGAATAACCCGCTAAGCTTCTATTTTAGAGGCTCGTTAACAGGTGGGAGAGACAGGATATCGTAGGAAATTATGAAAAATACACTACAACGCCCATTTTTATATTAAATTTAGTATTGATAAAAAAAAATCATTTGTTTATAATGTCCTTGGGCCGAAGTCTGTAGCATGTAACAGTCTGCAATTAAATTTACATTTAATCACGAATAAAATGGTGCTATCCGAATATTTGAGTTTTTCCTTTCCTTGTTTTCCTCACACTTTTACCTCCTCTTTTCATCATAGTATAGTGTAGATTTTTACTTAATTTCATTTCTATTAAAATTATACATGTTTTATAATAAAATTAAATATAAATATAATCTTCACCAACAAGCTACAAAAAGTGGCTTGGTGGGATTTTAGTTTTAGTAAAAATATAACAAGTGAGATTTTTTTTAAATTGTAAAAATGTATAATTATGCTATTAAATAAATAAATAATTTTTAAAAAAAAGATTGTATTATAACTTCAATATGCTCATATTCGCCATTTACTTTCTTAAATCAAACGGTTTGGGACGTTTGGGTAGGTAGGAAGAAATGGCTCTAAGGCAATATACCAGCCCTTATATGTATATAAACAGTATATGCATACCATTATTTTGTTGCCTTTGTATGTCTTTGCTACATAGTTTTGTGTTCTTTTTGTTCAGTTTCTTCGTTTCTTGTACAAATGTTTCTTCATATAACCTTTGTAATTGCCTTCGGCCATATACATAATAAATATACATGTAGGTATATAAAATGTTTGAATAAACAAGTATATGGTGTCTTCTTCTTTGTTTATTAGCCTTTTTACCTCCCTACTGCTGGGATGTTCTAGACATTGGCTAGAATCTAGTTAATGTCAAGTTTGAAATATTTGTTGTCAATTAATGTTTTCCGAACCACATGTACCGAGTATCCAGCTATCATACGTTTAATCTTTTATATAATTAGTTTTTTTTGTATATTGCGAGAACTGACTATTAATCTTGTTTTTAATTTGACTTTTAAAACTAACTTTGATAAATAGTGTTTGACTTTTTTACAATTCACAGCGAATCAAAACTAAAAGGACGAAAAAATCATAAAGTTTATAAAAAATGTTAGACAAATTTCATGGAGCTCTTAAGTTTTGCGAGTTTTTGCTGCTTCAGAAAAAGCCTGCATTTTCCGCTTTATCGTAAGTAAAAACTAAAAATTATTTTTTGACTTCAATTCATGAAGAAAACATCGACCAGGGAAATGATTATGATATCATAAACTGTTTGTTTAACAGTCTTTTGAATGTATGATTACGTATTGTCGGTAACTTGTAGTATTGAAATTCTCTCGTTACCCTCTGCATCTATTAGTAAGGAGATGAGCGTGCATTATGTTCACTTCTTCTTAATGGTGCAAATGGTTGGAAAGAAATGCGGTGAAATAAATAAATTCCTAGTATTGAGTAAAAGATACGTTTAGATTTTAATTGGAAAGGTACACCTTATATTTTGTCGGTACCAGCATAATTAATGCGTAATAATTAAGAAGGCTACGCACTATATAATCCAAAAATATGCCATTTTATTTAAATGGGCGTTACATGGTAGCAATCACCGTTTTTTTATATTAGTTTTTTACAAATACTTAAATGTGATTAATACGTAGGTTTGTTACAAAAAACCAAAGCATGATTATTATATAATGGTATTTGATAGTCTAGTCTTCTTTTATAGTCGTTTTCATTTTTTAAATTTATTTTTATTGCTAAATTCTGTGGAATTACGTCGATAACGGACATGTTAATTTCATGCAATATTCCTAAGGACTTTTTCGGGAAAACTCATTTAGGGACAACTATAATATAGCAATATTTATATATTTAGGGACAACTATAATATAGCATATATTTATATACGTATTTACTTTTTAAGCTATTTATTTACAAAAGCAGAATAACAATTATGAAGTCATATTATAAATTAATAACCCAGTCGAAAAAACATTTGCAAATATGTTAAAAACTTTATTATATATTAATGTTATCAAAAACATTTTTCACTCTGTGGCATGACATTTTACACATATATGTTTATAAATTTGTATAAACCATTTTAATTTAGATTTATACTTCGACCGGTTTCGAGGTTACTACCTCGTCGTCAGGAATTAAACTGTAGAACTTTATTATAAGCTAAAAAAAAATGTACCAAAAATTACATGTTTTCTGGATTAACTAATATTATTTTTTCGAAGTACTTCTCGGTTTTCCTTGGAGATAATTATGTTCACTTCCTATTGTAATCGAAGCCCAGGGGTGGTATTCTGGATCTTCTCTACCCCCTAGAGAGTGATTAATTTGAAGATTTTTTTATTTGCTTCATATAATGGTCACACTGATGATGAAACAAATACGAGCACGGGCAACTAAATATGAAAATGTTTATTTTGACCATTATTGCGACCTTAAGCATTACCCAAAACACTTTATTAGGTTGAATTGACCAAACTGTATTAGTTTTTTTCCGTTTTTGAAACAGTTTTACGCATCATTTGACGTTTAATCATCAGTGTGGCCATTATATGAAGCAAATAAAAATTTAAAAAATCAAATTAATCACTGTCAAGGGGGTAGAGAAGATTCAGAATACCACCTCAGAAAATCTTTCTTGAAATTGGTTTTTCTCGTATATAGGAGGTGCCATAATTCCTTTTAACGATTCAAAATATACTGCTTTTCATTATTTATAATTTATTTAATAACTTTTCACTTTATCTGCATAATTTTAAATAACCAACACTTTTGTAAGGAACAAATCCGTGAGTACTCAGTGTATGTATGATATCATTGTTTATATTCAGATAAGTGAATTATTATTATGTGATAACGCATTTGTTTTTCATAATAATTGTATTTAATGCAGAAATGTTCATGTGTCATTGATCCGATAATAACAGTACTTCAATAAAAGTTTTGCTTTTTAATACCTATATAAAATTGTTAAAAAAATCACTTAAATATTGTTATTCTAAAAATAATTGATTGTGTCTCATGTACGGGCCCGTTTCACACGTATAGCGCCAATCCACTCAGTCCGGTAAAATTAGAGTGGGTCAATACTTATTTATTTTTTGGTTTTATTTATTTAGTTTCTACTCGCGGATAAAAATTTTGCTAAAAGACATTGAGTGGAGATTAGTCGCACTCATGGTGTACGGTTTTGTGTGTTTACCTGCCTATTGATATTTTTTTTTTTTTTTTGAAGTTATTGACAAATTCGCCTATGTTTTGTATGGTGCCGTGCTATGTTGAACGATCGACTGAATTAGCGGATAGGAATTTGAGCTTCATTTTCTTCTCCTAAAATTCGTCATTTTAAGCTCTTTCGGTATAGCACCGTCTAATCGCTGTGTATGAGGGAGAAAGGAGTTAAATTTTCTGGCTTACAACGTCAATAAAATTCATTGAAATGTCAAAACATGTTGAAAAAATCACAAAATTTAAGTGTTTTTTATATTATTTTACTAATCTTTCTGTTAAACAACGCACCGTTGAAATGTCACATTCTAGAATTTCAAATAAGTATACATTAAAAAAATGTTTCTTGATTTATTGAATTACGCAATGTACAAAACGCAATGTGTGTCAATTTTAAGGTTTATAAACACATCTATACGGCCCTCAAATCTGCGCTCACGAATGTGTTGCCATATAAATATTTTAACGGGGTAAGTACGTCTTTTTTTCCTTTCAAGTATTTTTTATTCATGAATTCTCTTAAATGTAATATTTACATTTTCAATCGGTTTTTTTTTATTTACACAAATATTTCAATTATAGGGGCCATTTTCAACGAGTTGTAAATAACTCATTGGGAAATGGGAATCAGGTTGAGGTAGAGCGTTGTGCGAACCTCGTACCTTTGATCTGTGAGTCCGCGACACTACCCGCGGGACCACAACTCGGTTCAACTTTATGTACCTACCTATTCATAAAGATTTATTATTATTATTATTTGTGCAGTAAAATTGTTATATTTTTTATGGATACCGCCATTTTGTAATATAATTTAATATCTACACGTTATTCGTATTAGTAACAATACAAAATAAACCATAAAAATGTCAAGCGTCTAACGAAATGTAAGTCTATAATGATATTTATTTATTGATGTATTATTTGATTACTGTGGTGTTTTGAAAATAAAAAATATTTTCTGGAGGTCATGAGACTTTTGAAAGATAGTATTTAATGTAAATAAAGAAAGTCAATTCTAATATATTACACAACTCATAAATTATTGACATTAGCCTCGACATTGGTCATACAAATAATAAATTACATACCTAAATATGCTAAAATGTTTAGACGATTGGATGAATGTAAATTTAAATATGTATTACAATATTTTTTATGTATAAATACAGCAAAACATAACAAGGATTATTGTTAAAATATCTGCTAAATAAAATTTATCCGAATGAAATGAAAATTTGATGCTAGTATATATTCAATTATCTACTTGTTCGATAAATTGGATTCGATTTACAAATGAATTTAGGTGTGTATCGTACGTACTGTTCACTGATACAACGTAATTGTAAGTCCAGTCCAGTCCTAAAGGCGCGTACTTAGACGAAAGCGCTCGTTGGTTAAATTAAACTAAGTAAAGCTTAACCAAGGAATTTTATTTATAATTTTATTAAATCATAATTTATATCATTTTCTCATCACACGCAGCGGTATTATTATTTGTAGCGTCGCGCATGATCACGACGAAAGTCCGTTAGAGGATGATTGAATTAAAATGCCATATGTTACGCGCTTGTAACGTGCTATTTGCTTATTATACGTCATTGGTTATTGGTTATATTAAATAGTACTTTTTCTTTTTTTTTTTAAATATTTAAATTGAAAACCTATTTTACACAATTTTATATAATATTCCCAAGGAGTTTTTGTAAAAAACTCATTTCAGGACGTACAGATAAAAATGTTTTTTTACAGACGTTTTTATATTTTAAACTATAACATTATTTACAAAAGCAGAATAAAAATTATGATACACTACAAATTGAAAGGGTATGAAAAATGTTTAAAAAATTACAAAATAAACATAATGCAAGGCGTGGAAATGAACTCAAAATGATATATACATAATACAATCTACAAAAGAAAAATTTAAAAATTACAAAAATTTAAAAAATTTATGTACCTAATATAGATTAAAAGTGTATCTAAAGCTTTACATATACATAATACAAGCTAAAAATGTATGAAAAAGCATAAAAATCATTGAGTCAAGAGTTGTATTAATGATACTCCTAGTTATCTCTAAATAGGAAAGCATGCTAAAAGGCATGATTTTTGTTTCAAAATAAATGTCCCTTACAGGAGTACATGAGTTTCATACTCAGTACTTGAAGATAATAGAGATCCCAGCAGAATGCTAGTACAAGGTTTTCCTTAAATTCAAATAATTTAATACCAAAAACACGTACGACTTTTGCTCAGAGAAATGTCTCTTTCGTGGCCCCAAGAGTGATCAATGTCCTGGATGAACATATTACGTTTTCCAAAACGAAATACATTTTCGGGAGAAGTGTACAAGTTTGGACTTTTTCTAATGGAAGAGAACATTGCAGGAGACTGCTGCGAGACATTGCGTAGATTTATAGGTGAATAAATGAATTTCAAAAAAATAAATAAAAAATAAATCTGCTTTATAATTTTGAATCGAGTCGGGGTTCCGTGGCTAGTGTCTTAGAGTTGTGAATCAAAGGTCAGGTTCGTACCCCCGCTATATCACGATTTGATTCTCATTTTCTAATAGTGAGTTATTTAAAACACGTTAAAAAGGACCCCCAAAATTAAAATGTTTGGGTATAAGACTCAAACCTTTTTTTTTCATTAAAAATATTGTGTTTGATTTTACGTTACATATATTATTTTATTTGATTAAAAGCCTGCAGAATGGAATGTCAAGCAGACGAAAGTGAGCATTTTCGACATCGCTTTCTGTTCGCTCTCAATCGAGGCAATAAAGTTGCCGAAGCAGCTCGCGATATTTGCGCAGTGTACGGTGAAGATGCTATGAATTATTGACTGGTTTGTTGTAAAATAATGAAAGAGAATACATTATTGACTATTTTTTTTGTGTTATCTTGTTTTCTTTATTTGGAAAAAAACGGACACATCTTATGTCAATACCCAATATTGTCCCAATATGAACGGTTAGACATATAATGATTGCCATAAAAGCTAATTATTGAAGGCCATTATTGCATCATCTCTTCAAAAGTACATTATTCCTAATAACAATAATAACTCATAAAAATTTAATTAAATAATCGTGACCAAGATACAATCATGTTGGATCAGGTGTGAGGAAAACTGACGAATTACACCAATTATTTGTTTTTGCATCACAATAATTACAATACATACGTAACTGGCGTATTGTTTAATTTCTACATTGATAATGGCATAAATCAATTGGGTAATTAATTTACATTTAATTTTAATTTAAACCAAATTCAATCATGTACATCTAGTTATATTTTTAAACGCCCTTAAGTTTTTTATTACGGAAATGGCTCTGTGTAATTTATTCATTACTCTAATAAAACATACAATAATATCATTTTGTCTGTATCATAAATAAAACACTTTGTATTAGTTAGAACAATACAAAGTGTATCTACACTTTGTATTTATTTATACGCCACACACGAGTTTAATATTAATTAGAACACAGGTGCAAATATAAATTTATTATATTTTATATTTACACCTGATGATGGGTTATTCTGAATACCCGAAACTTGTTGTGTTCTAACTAATATTCAACTCGTACGTACGTAGCGTATAAATGCAAAGTGTTTTTTAAATTAAAATTTATTCGTAACTTCAATTAGAATACTCAAAATACATACAATTTGTAAATAAGCATTGGTAACATACTTTATACATGAGGGTACTACTTGCAAACCCGGCAAAAACCATCTTTCTTTATTTTGAGAAAATCGATACAAAACTAAACTTCAACATTTTTTTCAAACTTAATTTTTTTATTATAATAAGTTAAAATGTTATACGTAAGCAGTGATGAAATAAGCACGATAATGTCAAAAAACAGTAGTGAAATAATAAATGTAATTTTATACATTACCAACTTTGGAATACTCAAGTGGAGGTTGCCATGTTTGCAACAAAGCCGATAATTTATAAGTCAAGTCATACAAATTAAGCCATATTTTTAACTGACAATGTTACAATTATTGTAAAAAATGTATTCTGAATAAGTTTAAATTAATGTCTCACTTTTTTTAAATTTTGAATTTTGCCGGGTTTGCAAGTAGCACCCTCACATATCCTCAACTATAAAATGATATTCATATTATACGAGTATTTAAAGTGATGTTATTCCACGAAGTAAATGCTGAAGCAACAAAAAAATATCATTTCGTCTACCTGAGTGAAAATCGTATTAGTATGCAAGCTCCGATAGAACATTTAGTTATTCTTTATTTTTCCGATAAAAACGTTTTCCCAATAAAGTGATTTGAAATCTAGTCGAATAATAATAATGTTTTGTGTTTGACATGGAGATGTTGACTCGAATAACTTGGAAAATATTTTCTTTCGCTTCTGAATTTATTAGTCCTTACTAGTTTGAAATTCAAACGAAAAGCTGTCATATAAATCAGACGAAATATAGATGAGGTAGGTAAATCTTTTGACAAAAAACATACGGGACCCCCCGTGATGTTCCTTTAGCCCCGAAAGGCAATTGTTGACTTTTTGATTTTCGGATCTTTGTTTATTTATCTTCGTCTTAGTGCCAATGCCAAGTACCGTTTGGGTGTCCATGTCCCCGATATCGGGTCCCGCGAGTGTACCTCGTTTGCGTGCATTCGTATGCGGGACTAGTACTGGAGACGATCCCTTTGAGAATTGAAACGAATCATCGATCACTCGGCCCCGTACAGTGTACAGTGTACACATATCGCTAGCCAATCGCGTTATGCCGGCTGAAGGAGAAGTGCGGGACTCCGTATATCCAGTCCGGGTATAGTAGACGGGGCCATAGAGAACAGCGTCGGCTGTGGATGTAGACGTCGTGTATTACGGAACGTCGGCGTCGGTTCGCATTGTGCCCTCCATCGGAGACGTCATTAGTAAACATGTATGCTCCGCAGACGAGTAGAGTTAGCCCTTGTCTGTTTACTTTGGCTCCACAGCAATGGGCATTCCGTTCAGGGTGGCGAGAATTCCTCTAGGTGAAGTGATCTTCTTGTATCATTAGTGGCTAGTGCCTGGCTTACAATACACTTCGCAAATAATATATTTATCACGTCTGAATATAATTTAATTATTTCCAATCCGATTAATTTAATATGCAAAATCTGTCTTGTATTAAGGTATAGAATTAATGAGTGACACAATATATCACAACTATTCCAGCATGTGCACACATCTAAATGTTAATTATGTTTAAATCACTCTTGACAGCTTTTCCATGCGTACAGAATGATAATTTGACACGTGAACGGTTCATCTTGCACATACTCTATCTTTCTAGTACTCTCTACATGTACGTTCGCCATTCTTCATACCTGTGTGTTTACTCACTGGTCGTGGTCATTGTAAAATAGTGTCTAGAATATTATTCTTGAAAAGTTTCATAAAACAATTCAATCGTATTAATATGTTTGTTTCCATTAGATTCTCTTTAAATTTAAACATTTCATTATAACCATTAAGGTTTAATGAATTTGAATCAACTGATGCTAAAATATATTGCATGGTAATTCGAGTGTTTTGAATACTCGGCACTTAGGACCTACCTATGATTCTGTGTGACATTAAATATGTATTCGCAACTTTTTCGGGTGCGGAGATTTCCATCCGACCTCCGTTTTGGGATCGGTTCTCCTCGCTTTGGGAATTATGTTTTGTAGCTTTGCTGAAAAACGCCAAACAGTCGACCGAAGCGACTGTGACGAGCGTAATTGAATTTTATTGTGATCGTAATTAGTGCGGCTTTACCGCAACCGAGCCTTACATCATCCGTACCAATTATGTTGTCAATTTTATTGGCCCGCCTTTTTCGGGTGATCCCGACGTGATTGTCGACTGGAGATGCAATTATTGCTATTTTCAGCAATCAAATTATTTCCTTTTTATTCCAGATACACACACTCCGTTTTTATTTTAATAGTGCTCTACATAATATTGCAGCTAATGATTTCTTAATTAACAGGCCAGTGCGATCGTGTATGATATGATTTTCCCATTTTTACAGCCGTCGCGTCGTAAAGTTGAGACACGGTAGTAAAACTACGGAACTGTAATAATTTGATTATTGCGACGTCGTATGTACGAGTATGTGTTAGTTGTTCAGTAGAAACGAATTCACTTGAGAGTTTTGGATCTTTGTTCATGCTTTCCGTATCCTGATGGAGGAAGACCAGGAAGTATCGGATCCTATTTAAGCTGCGCCGTGTACGAAACTTGTAATTAAGCTTAGAATGGTAAGCCGTGGCGTTCGTCAATTATTTAGGCGGAAAGCGTCTCTGCTTCCTCGCGCCGCACCATCCTCGGTTGCCATTAATGCCTCCTTGTAGGGGACAAATAAAGGGCGAGACTATTCCGAAGGGATTTACGCTCCTCCGTCTACTTGGATACATTCTCTACTTGCAAGTCGTACATCCCAGTCTATCGCGCAATAATAATTCTTCCTCGCGACACGCTGGATTAATTCAGTAAACCGCACACATCTTTAAAGTCGCCGCAGAGTCTAGATTGAAATTTCTCGAGTCGAGTTTTTTTTTTTTAATAAAGATGATAAATACTTGGCTTCTTATTATTTACTCAAAATTTAATTTTTCGGACCATTTCCTTAAAGTCGTGAATGACTTGTGCTAGAAAAATGGAAATCGAGTTGTGGCAGAGTGGGATTTGAGCCTCGAACCTTTGGCCCGTAAGTCCTCAATACTACCACGGAACTACAACCTCAGTTACTTTAGTTTTTTTTTCTTTTGAACAATTATTTCATTCCCGCCAAACTGCAAAATCACTTTTTTTGCAGGGATTTCTCTCTTTAAATATTTTGGTAACACAATATAATAATGTTTACATAAAATCTTAAATATATCAATAAAATAAAAGTAAAATAAAATTAAATAAAAGTAAATAAAGTCTTTTTTGATACCGAAATATATAACAAATAATAAACAAACACTTTTTAATGCTGTTTTAAGTTGTTTGCTTTCCCTTTTTTTATTTTTTACTTACTAAACATAGAATTTAAGATAGAGATTTTTAAAACAAATTTTACTTTATTTTTATTTATATCACTATTCTTTATTTCGTCCGGGAGTATATTTACTATGCGTGGGAGTATATACGCCCTGGTCCTCTCTCCATACGCATTTAGAGCTCTTTTTTCTATGAAATTTCCTTTCACTTTTTGGCGCCTTTCATGCTTATGTGATATCGGCGTTTTGTAGAAATCCATGAAGTCTGTTACCAGGCGATAGTATATCATATTCTGTACCGTCAAAACTACACATCGGGAAAAGATTTTCGTAGTCATTTCGACAAGTAATCATGTTGGTTTTATTTGCTAACCTTTTTAGGAATCTAATTTAAAGACGAGAACAGAGTACATTTTTAAAAACTTATTAGCTATGTGGCAACTATTAGAGCTTGGGAAAAATACGACTTAAAATTATGACAAAAGCAAAAAACACTTTTGTAATTGCTTATTCTATAGCGGAGTTCCACCCACGGATATGAATATTGGTAAAATTATGAATACTTATATAATATTGTAATAAATTGTATCATAGGTACATAATGTCGAAACGTTTCAGTTGTAATGTAGGTTGATATTTTTCCAGAAAATTGAGTTCCCTTTTTATGCGACTGTTTAAAAAAGTAATTAGTGAGAACCAAGATTTAAACACACTGAAGATGTATTTTTAACGTTTCACCATTCTTAATCTTCCACTTCATAATTGCTCGACTGTCCTTGAATTTTATAACTGAAATTAAAATGATAGGAGCGTCCCAAGTTTCCCTTCAAGCATAATTTAATTCTTAATTTATTTCGTTTCTTGATTATTTCTTTGCAAATTTTCCGCTTTTATTGCCGCCCAACATCCCCGACAGCTGTGTTATGCGATAATCTAGTACATTTTCCAGCTATTTACATTGATAATATTTTTGCGAATGGACTAGTAATCTCAGCTAAATAATAATCCGTAAACTGAAACCAAGGCGCACAGTCATAAAAAGTATATCCGTATTTTAATATGTATGTTTATCTTTGCGCAAAATTCACCAACAACCCTAGTATACGCTGTATCTTGTTTTGTGCGAAACTTACGTTTACAGCCTTTAAATAGCGGAGATATATAATAATACACACATATATAAAAATTGTGTTGACGTATTTTTTTGTTTCATTAGGAGGTATAAAATCTCGACATTTTCTTTTCTTTGTCAGTTTGGAAAATATTTTGTTTTTATTCGTTCATGTTGGGGAAAAAACTTAGTTTCGTGAAGAAAATTGATTTCCCGAAATAACGCATTCGTGAGAACTTGAAAAGCTAAGTGTAAACGAGTGGTTAAATAAATAATTATTTAAACGGACAGTGATCTAGATTGTACGTAGTTTGTCTACAAATAATAATTATAGCCAACGTGTATATAATTTTACTTCAGCGGTGAGACTTAATACTAGTATATAGAATGGTTTTATTTCTTATTTTAATGTACTTTATAATGATTACATTTTGTTGAATTAGTTGCGTGCGGTGATGATTTTATTTTAATATATTTCGTATGCATGTATTCAATATTTTTATTATCATTCTAAATATACTCGTTTAATTTAGAGATGGCAGTGGCCGTGATACGTAAATAAAAATAATAATCACGCCACGCGGTCTAGATTAAGGCTGATGAGAGAACTTAAAGAGGCATTAAGCACGGAGTATTGAACGCGGTGTCACGAATTTTCCTCGCTGGATATATAATGTACAAGTACCGAGTATTGCCGGCTCTATCTCCAGTTATCACCGAGCCTCGCTTTCCTTTTAATTAAGCTTCAATTAACTGCTGCCACGACATGGGGGATGCGAGAGAGCCGGAGACGGTCTGGTGTGATTAAAGCGCCTCTGAAGAAAATCGCCATCTCGGGGAAGCGTTCCTCTTTATATTTTTATGACTTTGAGGTTAGGGACAATTTACGATCTCATCTCTTTACGTTCGACGCCCCTCCCCCCGTTTATTCGCGTATTTTTATTGCCCGCATTTTCTCCGATGGGAGAGACGAGATTTAATGATCTTTCAAATCAGATTTATCTTTATAAGAGATTCGAGAATGTAGGCTTAATTTTTTTATGACACGATTTCACTTATCGGATAAGAATGTTCATATTTGCTTCCCTTGAGCGTGATATCGGAAAACTTACATCATCTAACAATTTTGTTTATGTATATTTTGATGATTTTTAAAGGGTACATGAAGTCTTTTTACAGTTTATTACAAATTTCACTATCATATCTCAGTCCTTTTCATGTCGATTATCAATATCTTTTTCTTGTTATAAATAATATTACACTTTTCTTATAGAAAGTTTAAACCTATTAAATAACAATAATTGATAAATCTATCGATTTTGCGATAGTACAGATAATTACTAATTACGTCTGTGATAAAAAGGCAACATTGACACAATCAGGTGCGTTTGTTGGTACAAAAAAGTATCGGTTTGATATTTGATGTGACTTTTTGGTCAGATTCTAAAGTTTCGCATGTCTAATTGTATTTTACCATTAAATCTTAAATTGGTAATGTTGCGTAAATACAATTGAGGAAACTTTTTTTGTTTGGGTTCACAGAGTTACCACTAGTCGCAAAAGCAATAAGCGATTAAGAAATATTACTTTTAGTATTAGCAAGTAGCAAAATGGTAGTTTCGTAACCAAAAAGGCTACAGTCTGCGCTGATATGGCCTGATGTCGGAATTCTTTTCGGTTTGGTACCTCGCGCGCAGTAATGAGCAATGAGCAACGGAGCAACTAGCTGCTTCATGCCACACGCTACAGAGACGAATTTAGTTATATTCACTTAATTGGTGGACCTTAGATATGACTGTTTTAAAATAGAATCGATTTTTTTTACAAATGTAGAAAGAGTACAAACGAGGTACATTTGACTTTGTACACATTTTATGCTTGTTCACGTAAGATTGTGAAAGGTTTTGGGTTGGCAGAATTAAGGGCCTATAGGATATAATGAAGTCCTCTGCACTTCATACAGACTCGTAGCTGTTATTTTTGACTGGTCTTACCACACCACGATTGGGAAACGTTGGCATCGGTCCTTCGAAGAAAATTGGGAAAAAGTCAAGCAATTACCGCCAATGTTAGCTCAACGGCATCTGGGCCAGCCATTTTGTTCAAATGTTTGGGAAACTCGCATCGTAATATTAACATATACTCGTATACATGTCTACCTTGTAGAATAATGGTCAGCCCGTTTGTCCACCACGCGAGATGTCTCTCGTTCGATATTGTTAAAATGAAATATTTAATAGTCCTTGGACTGGCATCTGGAGAGTCAGACTGATCATTTTACCTTAATGTAACAAAAATGATCAAGATACGCTTCGGTTGGTATACCAATGCGTGACCTGACAAGGCACCGCAAGAAAAAGTGTTATCATTGAATTATTTTAATGGCTCAAATTAATGTTGTGTGTTTAAGAAAACGTGTACTAAAGTAGATGTAGTTGATAACCTTTGATTGTATTCCCGCTTCGAGGTGTCCACGACGTCGCGTGGCGCGTGCCGCCGCGCCGCCGCGCTACGCGACAGCGCCAGCGTCCGTGAGTGGGCAATCGAATAATCCGCCCCTGTCTTCACGCGGCGCAATTATAAAGCTATCAAGTACCCCTCTGTCCTCGGTCGGCTGCAATTTGTTCGGTCGAGGATTGTTTTAGGAACCGATCACATTACTCGTTACACTTTTACACGGTGAACCTACGCGCTTGATACGTTGACTGGCAACCGACGCGGCTTTATGTGATTTGCCAACCATTGTGATGGCGCCGTGCACTGAAGACCCGGCACTAATCGGAGGGTCCGGGTGGGAGACTCATATTCCAATAGGCAAAACAAATGAACAATCACTAATATAATGAGCACGGGGGCGACTGTGCATCCCGACGTTCCTCTTTCATTGACTCCATTATCCGCCGCTCAGAACAAGGCTCGACAGCGAAAGCACTCCCTCCGCATACCCGAAAACCGTTTTAAAAACCGTGGGTCTTCCTATAGATTTCGCTCATACTAAAAAATAATGTTATTTTGACAATGAACGAGTCACACTTTAAAAAAATCCATTTCAGAAGCCGCGATTTTAATTGAATTTCACTTTACTATTTTCACTTTCCCCTTTCACAGAGAGTTTGGCAAATTATACGGAGAACCTTTGTCGGATATTGTCATTCTTTCTCATGACCATATTGAATGGTAGCAAAAACTGTGTTTATTTGTATTAAAATCAGTTACAAAAATATATTTCCACAGATATTTTCAAAAAATATTTCTTCTATCGTTAATTTAGATTATTATTATCATCGTTTTAAAGGGAATCTTATCTCCGACACCCTTCATACAAGACACAAGTCATGAATTATTGATTCATTCTATAATCATAGAATTAACATCGCCTATTTCAATGTCTTTAATTACTTCAGTTCAATCTAGTCACAGTGATATGTTTGCTCTGTCCTTTCCAATAGTGAATACAATTAAGAAAGTACTAACAATTCTTAGTACAGAATCGCTAAATGATCCTAACATATTCAGGATACATGGAGAGCCAACTCAATTGCCAAATATATTTTGGCAAATCAAAACAAAAACTATTTATAATTCACTCTATTATTCAAAAACATTAAATATCATCCTATTATTCCCTTTCGACACCTAATAGTTTCGTAGAGTACTGCATCGATACACGAACCATATACCGATGATGTCCTATATGTTAAGGCTGTAGTCTGGTAAAACGCACGCAAAATGAGGAAATCATACGATTAGTCCTCATCGGGTTGTACGAAATCATCCATTATAACCTTAACATGTCACTCATTAGAAACATAAACTTACATGTTAACATATGAATCGTAATGTTCCTATATACGATAAATACACTCAATAAAATGTTGGAAAACTAAATATTTTCGATTTTAACTTATTTTTGTAAAAACTCTTGATAGAATTTATTGAATGGTGTTATATATATATATATATAATATATATATATATATATATATATATATGCTATAAACTTTTTAATAATTAAAAAAGGAATGGCCCACGCTTAGACGCTGAAGTCTTTGTGGGCATTTTTTCCAATTTATGTTATAGCTTAATTTTAAGATGTATTTTTCCAAAGTGTATTTTTGTTATCATATTTCTATGTAACTAATATATGTATGGAAAAGAAAAAAAAATGTAATATTTTTTAATTTTCTTTTTTTTTTAACGTAAGAGATATTCTTGATATAAAGCCGAACATTATGTTAGTTTTATTGACTGTATTCTCAAAATGATCGCCAAAAGTGAGTATTTGTGAAATAGAGTTGTCATTATCAAAGCTCTGTTCGATGTAAATAAATTACTGTCCTCTACGCTATGTACGATTTGAATTTAATTCTCAAATATTGTCTTCTCTGACTCCATTAATCCATTTTTGTCTATCATTAAATATTTTTTTATGATGATCGAGTTTTTTACGGCGTATTAATGTTTTGTTGTTCTTTATTTACAGGTAAGCTTACCGCTGATTGACCCTCGAGCTTTCTGCCATGTATCGGTAATGTATTCACAAATAACTAATATTCGGACATTCGACATACACGTCACGTATTCATTAACTCGGTACGTAATCATTTAGAAATTTTCTAGAACAAATTAATGCCGATACTTATTGACAACAAAACTTCGATAGAGTATTTGCACAAATGGGGAATAACGTTGAAGGTATAATATATATTTAGAGCAGATTTTTGCGATTCTATCGATATAAATATGAATGTATAAAAAAGTAATGATGTAACAACTTATATTTACATATAAGTTATTAACTTAAAAAATACTTTGTACACTTCCACTTAGTTATTTTGACCAATTAGCGTTTTCACCCTCTAATGGGCATCATCAGTCTGAAGATGCCCATTAGAGGGTGAAAGCGCTAATTAGTCAAAATAAATTAGTGAAAGTGTACCAAGTATTTTTTAAATTAATAACTTATATGTAAATTTAAGTTATTACATCATTATAATGGAATTCCACGAAGAATTGACAATAAATAATTTAAATGAAATAAGTATAAAAAAGTGTTCATTCATCATTTTCGGGTTAACCTAGCACGTACAAAACGGCTCACAGTTGCCGTCACGTCATTTTGACGTCACACGTCATGCCCGCCGAGTGCACTTCTAACAAACATTCCGTTCAGGTGTGGCGCGGTAACGTAATACGTGACGTTTGTCCCATTGGGCGCAAAACGTCCCGTTTTCGGGTAATTCTTAATATGCATATAGAAAAACGTAGAAAATTTATCCAACGTTGAATGGAAAAAATAATAATACCGTTACCATTGTAATCATTTGCGTTGCAAAATAAAAATAATAATAAATAAAAAAAGGCAAAAGATCCTATTGAATTGTGATTTGTGAGTTGTGAACACATCTTATATTGGAAATGAAAAATCTCACCCCGACTGAAGTTAATGTTCACTGCAACATATAGCTAGATATTATTATATATGTAGGTACCATTAGCTTGGATATGCTTTTTGTAAATCGCTGTAAGTGCTTCTACTTTCTACTTGGAGTGAAGGGACGTTATTATTCAGTCCACAAGCAACCACGGACTTATTAATGTGGCAAGGAAAAACGGTCGTAAAGGGAACCAACCGAAAAACATTTTATTTTTAAGTATGTATAATAAATAAAAATCATAGAGCATCCGTTTGCGGATTCGAAACAACTTTAAATAAACTTAAAATATTTTTTTTTTTTTTTTGTAAAAATTTATAATAATTTTTACTATCGAATTAGTTTAGACATAATAAAAATAAACCGAAATCCCTTGCTCAGAAAAAAAAAACAATCAATGATTAACCGGATATGTATGTATTTATAATTTTTTTTCACCGGGCCAGGAGACCCAATTTTAGTGGTGAATTACAGACCAGAACACCCAGGCTTGAAAAAAATCTCTATTAATATTTGTGTTCTCACCAGGAATCGAATCCGGCGCCTTTCGCCCGTGAGTCAAGCGTCTTAACCACTACACCACGTAGGCCGCAATTTTTACAATTCACAAAATATTTTATAATTTAAAAATAAAGCATTTAGGATTTGTTATAAGGGCCTGCCCCATCGAAAGATACGAAATTTCCCGTGTTTGTCTAAGACAGCTTTATACCGAGGGCTGCCCTAATCGTGTCTCTGTGATTGTAAATTAAATTACTTTATCGGGTCCCGCCTATCCCTCTAACCTCCCGATAAAAACAAACGAAGGGCCTTGGCTTAGCTACTCCCGATGAAAGGGAGTCGAACCATATTGAATTCTCTATTCAGCTGTGTTTCATCGATTCGACTAATGTTTTGTTCTATAATAATTATCGATGAATACTCTCGCAGAATACAAAGCGTCACTGGTCATTCCATTGTTGAAACATTGATTGGATTTGTTCTTACATAAACACCCAGGTTGGTGGATCTGCGAGTTCAAGTTTACTTAAAGTATATTTTATGTTGTAATTTGCAATAATGTGCAACCAATTGCCTACGCTATTCATTGTGAGGTTGTATGCTACGTTAGATTATGCGGTACTTGATTACGGGTGTTTCTTATTATGTTAATTTCATTACCCTTAGGTAATGCCACGTTTAACTACGGGGCTTACAATGTTGTCACTGCAGGAACATAGGTGTGTGCATAATGCACGATGCTAGTATTCATTGGACTCGTCCGAGAACGGGATTACCACCTCCAATCTGCTTGCATTCTATATCCACTTGGATTTTTGGTTATCGTCCAAGATTATTAAAAAAATACATTTGCCATGTTGCATCACCGTAAAATGCACGCCTCACGTTCTGATCTTATTTTCGTACTGTGTGTTTTTAGCTTTCATGACATGTGTTTCGGCCCCATGCAATGTGTGCCAACGTGGAATGACGTTTTCCGAATGATTCGACGCGAAATGATAATATTTATCATACAGTGACGTTTAGTCGTTATACGGTGATTTATACTTTTATTTTACGATTGTAAAACTAGCTATTTCAATCAAAATTTGCGCGTTGTTTTGAACACGGATAAATAGATTAATCTTGGATTTTTAGAGATCTATTTTAGAACAATGGAATATCATTAGCATAAAGAATACAGGTTCAATAGGTATGTAGACATAATGTTTTACGAAACGGTCAGATAACGAGGGAAACGTAATTAATATCCAAAACAAGGCAAAGTAGTGTTGTCTTTTCACGTTTATCTTAACTTCATAATTGTATGCATTATGCAAGAGCAATATCGACAGGTTTATTAAACCTTGATTGATTACTATTGGGCACGGTTTTGCGTGATTAGGGCTTGCTTACTGATGAGCAAAACCGTCTGTCGTTCTGAATAATGAGATGGCGTTTCCGATACCAAAATGGCGGAGTCGTGTTGTTTCCATCCATTTGTTAGATCGGATAGTTGGAGCACGCGAAATGAACCTTTGTCGTGATCTTTGTACGTGGATTCTTCTTCTTCAGGATTGAGCCATTCGGGGCTGAGTCGTGTCGGCCGAACAATCGTATTATTATTATTCATTTCGACCCTTCATGAATTTCTAAACTCTAATGAACCATTCTCTTACTGACCACGCGGATGATGCTAAAATCTCTTGCACTTTGTTTAAAATTGAAAACATCATTCTATCGAAGCTCTCCTAATACAAGTGTCCTCTGTCTGAGCGCATTGAGTGTATAAACCTATATTTTTATATTGCGATGGACATAGTATTTTGTAGCAAGCATTCTGTTTCGTTACGCAAAGAACGCATTCGGCTTGCAGAATAAATATAGTTATATTTACGATCTCTCTTTATCCGCAAAGAATCTTTACAGTTTACCCTTTGAATTCTACCCAAACAATTGGGGTTTTCTCAGCGAATCTCAGCGGGAAACAATAGGAATAAAACGAATGGCGACCTCAGTAACGAAACGTTCCCTTATATTCGTAGTCTTGGGGTGACAGACTTTAGGTTGGTTACATTATATACACTCAAATATAAATTTCCCTAAAATATAAATCATCGAATGTGGGCGTCTCAAGTCTCACCTGCGACTACTCGTAGACACTTCCGGGTATCTGTTTTGGCGAATGTCTATAAATAAGGAGGTTAATAAATTGTCCCGCGCTGTTATTCCCGTTCCCCTTGATCTCATTTTTCAGACAAAATTAATACTCTATTTATGACATATTTTTAAGAAAAGTTCTTTGCAATTCGCATAAAAATTTCCCCCGAGTTAAAAGTTTCGGGAGCTAAGTGCTCTTGTTAGATGCATGTTCTTGTTAGTTCCACTATCGCACTGTGATTCGTATGAAATAATTTAGGTTTGTTGTAAATCCAATAATTTAAAACTTCGTTTAATTCACCGCGTTTATATGGAGCAATCATTTTTCTTTTTTTACGTGTTTTCCTCGCGGAGTTGAAAACGTATCTTTTATTTTGATTTAACACCTAATAAGAAACGAAAGTAGTGAAGCGAAGTAGTAAAATCAAATCGACTACTAAATACTCGGCTTCGTCGTCACACTTAAGGATATTTTTTTAATAACAAATTTGACAAATTTTCAAATGAAAGATATTATCGTTGGTTATTCAGCTAATGCGATTGTTAAGCTCAAGAACATGGGTTTCAGAAGGTACCTTTGTTGTTACGCGTCGTCTGTACCTTTATATAAACATTACCTGTTCGCGCACACGTTCCTTGTTCAGAAGTGTACTTTTAATGTGTACACATTACTTGTTGGCCTGAAAACGTGTCTCGCACACGGCTGTAGTGTTACTCTGTGCGCCAATAAGAATCACTGCCGTTAAGAGATTTCAATAACTAATTTGAAAAATAATACCTTCCCTTAATATTTTGTTGTAAATTTAGTAGAGAACCATTCACCGCATCCATAATTTAATCGATACCCAAATTTTCAATCTGTGTTATCCCCCTGCGGAAATTGAAGATGCGCAACCGATTTGAAAAAAATATTTACATACGACTCAGAATTTCCCCTTTAAAATGGGTTGGGTTATGTAAATGCAATGAAGTTCGTTCACAAACGATTTGCTGTCGATATCGCGGACAAATTTATTGCTTCGGCAGGGATTACAGGCGACGACTGTATATCAAATTGTCCGACGCGTGTTTTCGTGTTTATTTCCCTATTGACCGGATCGTAAAAACGCAGATTATGCGTTCGTCATAAAACAACTCCCTTAAGTTCTTTTCGTGCTACGAGAGTGTACGAAATATAGGGCGGTAATAAGAAAATAGTCTTCGTAGCGATATTTTTCCAGCACTTGGATTACGAGCGTCCGCCATTCGGTTGTTGCAATTCCGGTTGGAAAATGATAGCTCTGTAGACGGATCTGACGGACTCTCGGGCGCGGGCGGGTGACTATAGTATCAATAAGCGGGGATTAGGGGCCGCTACAGGAATTACAGGCCTCCGGGATGGAACTGGGAGGGCTTTGTGTAACGCACGCGGACCGTCCTTTACACCCCGACAATAACGTGAGTACCTACGTTCCTTTGACCACGCCCGGTCCCGGAAACCGCATTCCTTGAAACTGCTAACTAATTGAAGGGAACCGCTCCTTAAAATTGGTGTTTTATCCGGTTTTCTCAAACATTTATTCTTAAATGCTGAGAGACAATTTTCTATCGTCTCAAATAACCAGGGGGTTTTTTTCTTCTTTACAACCGCAGTCTACCTTTAACTCGCGTTTAAGCTCCGTACTTTCCGATTATTTTTTTCTTATGCTGATATAGAGTCAATGTTCAATATTTCTAGTCTACAAAAACGTAGAACTAATATTGATTCCATGTATACGTTCGGCATACTAAATGGTATAATCAATGTTCCATCATTACTAGGACATGTAAAATTTAATATTACGACTCGTAGATTGAGAAACAATGAAGTACTGTTCATCGATCGGCATAGAACAAACTATGGCCTTAATTCTCCAATGACCCGTCTTTGTCGTATTGTTAATTCAATACAAGATCTGGACTTTTTTGGTTTAAGTTTACAACGATTTAAACGAGCACTAAATAAATAGTCCAGATCTTGTCCTGATGTCCCTTATGTTTGTCAATGCTTCTTTTCTTTTTTTAAAAATGTTTTTAACTATTCTTTTATTGTTATATTTAAAACCTATAAATTGTATACATGGACAATGTCTGTTAATAAATAAATAAAATAAAATAAAATTACTAGTTAGACCCATATTTCCACTGTGGGTTTCGGTTTAACCTGCAAATTTACAAATGCGACGAATTGTTTATTTCATTGTTAAGCAGTATTTTAAAATAGAATAAAAATAATACGATTCAGATTCCGTTATGTTGATTTAAGTTTTTCAATAATAAAACCTTGTTAATTGATAATTGAAAATGTAAAAATCTCTATTTCATTTTAGTTAAAGAAAAATAAATTATAACCAACCACCCGCTACACCGTGGTCTCTGAATGAGGAACTTCAGCCCTACGGGAAATTGGAAACAAAAAATGTTTTCTAACGTGGGGTAAAAATTAGAGCATTAAATTGTAGGGCAAAGTTTCTTGAAAATGGACAGAAAAAATAATAAAAAATATTTTGATAAAAACGCACTACTTTAAATGACGTCACTGGTTCATGTGAATCGACCTGTGATCTGAGAGCTATGGAAGATTTCCGGTATGCTTGTCGCTTGTGGACCAATGGGAAGAACTGACTGAGAATAAGCGGAAATGAACCTCTGACGTTACACGCGGAGTTATTTCAGAAATACAAAACTTTGAAAAATCGTAGCGCCGATAATACGATATATAAAAATTAAAAAAAAAAAAATCGACTTAGTTTAACAGTCTATTAACAAATAATTTTTTTTTTAAAAAACACTGAACTTCCTCATTGAGCACGCCGCGCCGTTGCACGTCACTATAGTTGTACAAAATGTGTACCTATTTGACTGTGGAGACGTTTTTTTTAAAAATATTATAAAGAATCTATTTCGCTGGGACTCGTAAAACCGTACTTGTAAAGTGTACTATAGCTCCGTTTTTAAGATCTCCGGTCATTCCGCCCACATAATTATCCCAGGTATTTTTAAATATTCCTTTCAGTTTAGAAATACCAGTTGGAATTTGGTCTTACTCTCCACGCATGTCGTTGTTTGTGAGTGTGTATCATAGTATTGTTCGTGCCCAACGTTGCTACGCGATTTATGGTCTCAAATACTAACGTAATCTCGGTGCGGCTGTCTCATTGTATTCGCTTGTTAGTATGTTAGCTTCTTGTGCTGATACAATGCATTAATATTTCGGCAGAAGTAATATTTGCCAGAAAAGCTGGAAATTGAATTTCTGTTTCAAAGGATCTTATTATTTTTCCCGTGGAAGAAAATAGCTTTCGCATTCTTTTGTTCTTCACAATGCTGACCCTTTTAAAGTACTCGCTATCAGAAAATCGGTTTTCATCTTCACTTTGTATAGTAATTCCGTTCAACGTGTATATTAAAATACAATACATTTTCGTTTTCAAAATAACCACGTTTATAGCGTAGGATTTCATAGCATTATGGCAAATAAAGGTTACGTGGCATTAGGGCATATTTGGTATAATGTTGTTTGATGATCCTTCAGGGTTATGACTCTTCAGTGGTTTTAATGTGCCGAACACACCCTCTTTTTCCATTAACCTCTACATCATAATATGACCTGCTAATATAGTCCGCTTCGCTTATTTAGTAAATTAAGATATTAACACAGTACCTATTGATGGTACCTGCGATTTGATTAATAACCCAGGTGGCATGATATGCCAGAGGAGGTGTTAAACATTACATTAGTGCAATTTTTCTCTGAACGTCGCTAATGATTTTAATCACACAGCCATTATGAAATATGTACGTGATGCATTTCATGTGCTTGTTGATAACTTGAGTAACACTACCATTAATAATAATTGTTTTCTTTTTTGGTAGCAGGAAATCTACCAAACAAAAATATTATATTTTAAATTTTTGACATACCACTGCTTGATACCTCCTCCCTTGAGCTTGTTAAATAAAATATATATGCCAAATGATTAGTTAATAAAATATTTTTAACCTTGCGTTTTTTGATTCTTAATAATCGTAAAGGTAATTTACATCTTTTACTGTTTTTTAAATAAAATATTATGTCAAACTAGTTTAATCAATGTTATCGGGCAGATGGGCAGCTGTTTAGAAGGGTGTGCACGTGTTCAGTGTTTAGTCGTATGTTCAACGTGTATTTTATTTAAGTATTAGTTAAATGCTATTTAACCGAAAGAAAACCAACGTTTTTAATTAGTTACCTTTGATGAACTCGAACCTCCAGCGTTTTCATTGTGAAATTTAAGTAGACGATTAGTCGCGTTCATCGAGTAATTGGCCCATAGTGGTGAAGTGTTTGCGGCGTGGGCGCGGTAAACTAAAACATATAGCAAACAAGTGTAGTGTCCATAGTGAGCGCGCATCGCGGCAAGGCGCCACTATGGCCAAGCACTAAGGATTAAATATAATCATATTGAATTTTTAAACATGTATAAAATGGTGTTTTTTTTGCTGTGGGAAATCATCTGAAAAATTCTCAGCAATTTAATTGGGTCTAGAATATATTGAATTTCGTAAATCAGTTGTAAAGACGATCATACCGACTTGATGAAATCTACATTTGTCTATAACATGCTACCTTAACTTTCAACAAGTTTTAAACAATAAACTAACTTTCTGAAAACGATTACTTTATATCAAACTTATGTCATGTTATGTGCCATAAAGTGGTTTTGGTTCGATGTGGATTATAGTAGCAGAAAAATGTATCTTATGTTATCGTCGCATGACTTTTCATATTTATAAAGTCGATTTAATTGCGGATGAATAGTGGCTATGAGACACCCTCGAGCATCACAGCCTTTAAGGGATTTGTTCTCCTCTCAGACTGCTCCGGTGCGCGGTGACGGTGTTCTGCCGTCTGAAGGGCCCGCTATTCTCTGGTTCGGAGCTACTCGAGAGTACTGCGCTACTCCGCCCTTTTAGTCTTCTCATTTTTTGCCATTTTCCCGTGTAAAGTACCTCCACGGCAATACGAGCACACGCCAAGATGCCAATTTTAGAGGAAGTACTTCACGTTGAACCAGCGCGGGGGAAAACAATGAAAACCAAACCGAAAATATGCAACAAATTTCAGTCTTATTGTTGTTTTGACAATTTTACTTAATCAGAAAGATTGACGTTAATTGGTTAAATAAATTAATGAAACCGACACGGTATTGTTTGCAAGGTTTAATCTGAATCCTTTTCACATTAAAGTGGTTTTCCATTAAGGATTTGTTCGTTGCATCTCAGGTACTCCTTGCAAATGAAGGAAGAGAGCAATTTGTATGATTGGATTTCACGATATGTGAAAGAGTGGGAAAAAAATGTTTACTGAAAATCTGTATTTGTGTTATTCTGAGTACCTACTTACAGATTTTAAAAGAACATTAAAAAAATAAATGACTTCACTCGACAGAACGTACGAAAAATGTTAATGTTAATGTAAGTCTCAAAGAAACTTGAAGCGGTATGTGGAAGGCGATATTTTATGAAAAGTTTTTTTTTGCCTCCATGTTATATTTTTGTATGTGTAAATGTCGAAATTTATATTAGCTACTTAGGATTTGTAATTTATATATTGTGATTCTTTATTTGTAATATTATTTCAGTATTTATTTCACTATTTATTTATTCATTTTTTACATTATAATAATAAATAATAAAAATAATGTGACCTCACTGGGGTAAGCCGTGCCGAGGACACTTAACAATATACTTTTTTTTACTTAACAATATACTATGTTCTGTTCCTAAAGGAGTTGTATGCAACGTCTGGGGGTTCAAACTTTTTTTCTCACGTGATAAATAAAAATAAAATATTTTTTTAGTCGAGATAAACAATTTAAAAATTTAATCTGTGCCATCAGTATTAATTATTTTATTTATGGCAAATAATTTTTCCTTAGGATTTTTTGTTTCTTTTTTCAAAAATATTGCTGAACGTATTTTAATTTCGGATCAAACGTTTTAGTCTCATAAAGTGCATTAAGTTTTTGTTTGGCTTCTTTCTATTTTAGTTCATATTACACAACGGCCTCACGAAGAGCGTGACAGCTCAATTTTATAATCCGGACAAATTTACTGCTATTTGTTTATGATTCATTTTTCGTCGAGTCAAACTTTCAGCTCTAAGGTCACAGAAAAACGACGTAATAATGTTTTAAGGTTCATAAACAAAATGGTTATGAAAGACTGGGAAATATGTCTTAATAATGGGACTTCAAATCCCCCCGCGTTGAATTCTTCGGGCTCATTAATCATCTTGCATTATAAAAGCGATAATTGGAGTAGTTATTTTGATTTAAAATAAATCTCTGGAAATATTTTTTTTCAGATTTTTAGTTTGTCCTTATTGTTTATCTTTATTTACCTGACATGACGTTTTGTCTTTGATTTAAATTAATTTTGCATCGTCTCTATCGTAAAAAGTATCATATAACAAAATAATGATCAATTTCGCAATATTTATAATAGATAACAATATAATATTAACTTAATTTGTTTCTTATTATAAAACTTCATAATAATTGAACGAGTAATTTGAATTTATTATTATAAAACTTTTAAATTCGCACTCGAGCTATGTAAAACTTAGGTACATGCGTTACGTAGTGATTATAAATTATTTGTGTAATTTAAGAAACTTTCAATTAAAGTTCTTAATTCAATTCGTTTTATGCGTGATAAAGATAGTGCTGTATGTAAGATAGTGTTTACTTGATTCTCACAGTATTTCAGTATATACTCTTTACTAGAACATGAATAAATGTTCTTAATTATAAACTCTTAAATATTATGTAATAAGATTTTACCCTCGTCAGAATAAAGCGAAAGGTAAGGGAGGGGGAGAATATTTACTTTACTATGTGCGGGTTTGGGTTAGAAGAGTAGGGGTGGATATAGGGTTAGTTTGGATACTGATCTACGTAAGCACGTGGTATTTTCTGGCTCCCGAATTCATCGCTATTCCATGCAAGACGTAGGTTTTCTTAGCCTCGAATTATGATTATAATCCTTTTCAAATATTCGCGGTTTGTTAAATTGTTTTTTTTTTATGAATTTCATGCCTTTTTTTTCATTCCTTTTATTTATTTATTATTAAACCACAAACAATCTAGTATTTTTAATTATTTTTGATGACTTATGTTGTTGAATTTTTTAATTCAACTTTGCTAGTTATCTGACAAATTTTATTGACAGAGATTTATTTGTAAAAAATTCTCAAGATGTGACTTAACTATTGACGTGATTGTGTTGTTTTTTTGTTGCCTTTTTCGTGTAACTTTTTCACACACAGATATATCGGTAGTCAGATGGCAGAAGGGACCATCTGTATTTTTGTCTATGTTTAAGTTTTCAAAAGTTTCAATTAATATTTCAGTAAATACACCGAGAAAAAAAAATCAGCGTCATTTTTAATGGTAATTTATTATTGAAAAGCAACAATAAAATATTTTAGTTTGTGGATTAAAGTCTTGAAATTGAGATGTATTTCAGCTCTCCTGAACATTTTTGAAAATTAGAGATGGTCCCTTCTGCCATCTGACTACCGATATATATATATATATATATTTATATATATATTAACATATTACAACAGAGATGAAGAACATTTAAGAAAAGGTAATATAGAAGTCTAGGCACCTACAGGGCTTATGACCTGTCAATGGCTGGTTTAAGTGGCCACTTTACACACTGTGTAACATTCACCATTCTGCCTATATTTGAACATCTATATTACCTGCATAAATAAAGGTTTCAGCTCTTTAACTTCACAAACATCAACAGATGAAAGAATTGAAGGAATATAGATGTTCAAATATAGGCAGAATGGTTAATGGTACACAGTGTGTAAAGTGGCCCCTTAAACCAGCCATTGACAGGTCATAAGCCCTGTAGATGCCTAGACTTCTATATTACCTTTTCTTAAATGTTCTTCATCTCTGTTGTAATATGTTAATATATACAGCTCCCCAGGGAGTTGAATCCAGCCCTTGTCTACAAAAATTTGGACAAACTCAAAATATTGTTTATATATATTCCATTATGAAAACAATTATGTAATTTTTTTGTCTATCTTGTTTTTTTATATTTTATGTAAATTTATACATAGTACCCACATGCACAATTTAACAATGAAATAAATTGTAAAAATGTGTAATGAATACCTGAGGGTCTTCTAAACTTTAGTGGCGTCGGCGTCGGCGTCGGCGTCGTTTAATGTTGTTATCTGGTAGATAATATAATAAAAAACTATTCAACTGTTACTTAAATTAAAGTATAAAAGTCGTTTTTATGAAATCGCACGATATTGTTTTATAGCTTGACCTTTGCAACGTACTGCTGGGTCAATGAGGGGATAACTTGCCACCCAGTTTTCCAACATGGAGCAACTTGTGTGTGGTTCCATACAAGGCCTTGCAATTTTCCTCGGCCATTCGCGACATAATTTTTGTCAACGAGTTCGTAGTCACGCTCCACATTATCGTTTTCCAACAATGCTCGCGTGTACCCAGACAAAGTATTAGCCATACGTGACTTAATTTATTACATAGATCAGAGTTTTGTTCATTCATCAAATGCGATAAGACCAAAACCGAACACACTGTAAAAGAAAAACATTTCACAAAATTTATACCTTTGTTACGCCCTATTTTGTACTGGTTTATTATGGTCTGTTAAATAACCATAATTCCTTTTTTTTCAGTTTTAATATTCCACAATGCCCGAAATTTCTCGTTTTCTATCCAAAATGGTGACTACTTTCTTTTTGGAATGCCCATAATTTTTTTTCAATATTATTTTTAAAAATATACATATATTTTCATGATATATTATATCCGAACGTATATGCACTATCGCTTAATCAAAACAATTACATACACACTGATAAAACTTTTATTTAGAGAAAAAAAATTTTTTTTTTCCAAACATTTTCTAAAGCATCATTACGTGCGACTAAAAGTAGATTTCAAGAAAGGAGCAAAGCATTACTAATTTATATATTGATACACGGAGTCAAACGAGGAAGTTTAGTGCTAAGGGAAATTGGGTGGATGCACAAAATGTTTTCTTACGCGCGGCTAGAACATTAAATTGTAAGGCGACGTTTCTTGAAAATGTATGAAAAAAATAATAAAAAATATTTTAGTAAAAACGAACTGCTTTGAACGACGTCACTAGTTCTTCCGAATCAACCAATGGTGTTGTGGTAGATTTTTGGTTTACATGAAGCCAATTTACCAATCAGTAGAACTCACCTAAGAGAACTTATGACGTCACACGTGGGGTAATTTCAAAATTCAAAAACTTAAAAAAAACCATAGCGCTGATAATACGATACATACAATTTATTTTTTTACATACAATTCTACGTCACAATTTTTTTACGCGATAGCTCTATCGAGAATAGAGATAAAATACATGTTCAGTTTTATACTTCAACCCAGATATGTCTCTGTATGCTGTAAGGGGTTAATTATGATAATTTATATACTATGCGGGAATTTCGATGTCGTGTTTAATTTTGTTTAATCGAAAAAGTTTATTTTGATTTTTTTTAAATGTACGTACGCAATCTGCATTATTTGGAGGAAAAAATATATTTGAAAAACTATTTTTAAACTTAATGCGCCGACATTTGCAGCTGGTGATAACGTTTTTATTTCCTCCAGTTCAAACTGGATTTTCTTTGAAATCAATGAAACCATAAAAATCGATATGCTCATTTAAATTGAGTTATATGTTTATAAATATGTTTGATTTCAAATGTCGGCGTTCAAATTATATTTTATGTCGACTCGACGTGGGTATAAAGAAATACAACAAATAATTTCGACCCATGTATGTATATTATATTATGCATGTACATATTTATATGCACGCGCACACAAGAGTATGTATGGAAATTTTAAATATTACTTACTGCAATTTATTCAAACATCAGTAAACACGTCTGCGGCGTTTCATGCATTTACATTTCATTTTATAAATACAAAAAATATGATTTAAAATCATCCAATTCACATTAATTTATTTACTATTTTTTATAGTAATTGCTATTAATGCCCATTAATGATGTCTGATAATTTAAATATATATTAATGCTGCAAAATAAAAAGTTACCAAGCGACATGTAGCATCTTGGCAACCTCCATGGTGTAGTGGTCAAGACGCTTGACTCACGCACGGAAGGTTCCAGGTTCGATTCCCGGTGAGAACATAAAAAAATTAAAAAAATGAGATTTTTCTCAAGCCTGGTTGTTCTGTAATGTAATTCACCACTGTAATTGGGCCTCCTGGCCTGTTGTGGTGCAAAAAAAAAGAAAAAAAAATGAAATGAAATGAAAAAAAAAAAAGAAATCTTAATAGAAGAGCCAATTAAAGTTTTTAGTTTTTTTCTTTTGATTAATAGAACAAACTTATATCTCTTAATACCTACGTTTACGTTGGCGAGACGTTTTAAATAAAAATTTAAAATACAAGATTCTTGATTAATTGAAATATTAATAAATCTTTGATTGCCTCTTCTGTAAAATTGCTCAATGTCGCTTGGTAACTTTTTCCTTTCCAGCGTCGATATGTTATATATGGATATTTTAAATAAACTTTTGAAATTGAACTGTTTTGTATGGCTGCATATTTTTTTTTTTACAAGCTACTAAAATGAAATAAACACCTAAAAGAATCAACAAGGTAACAATACATAAAAACAATTTAAAATGCCATTACTTCATATTTTTTATTATGTAAATTCTATTGATACTTTCATAGTATATTAATGATAATTTAGTGTAAGTCTCTTTTCAAGAACAAGAGCTTGTCTCTTTTTTGGAAAAGAAACATTATTAATAAAAATACTGGTATTAAATTAAATATTTATTGACATTGATATGTACTTTAATTGTATAATATTAAAATAAATTAATAACGAATAAAATTATTTGTTAATTTTACCAATTTATATATTACAAGAAACTCAGTTTTTTGGGGATTGAAACGCATTGAAACTGAATAGATTTGATCAAAATTTCAGTCAATACACGATATTTTTTTCCCATTATTAATGCAATTTTTTTCATTTATTTTTTTATTCATTAATCATATAACACAAAGTATTTTACATGTATAATACATTGAATTACATTCCCAGGAGTTACAACAATTCGATTTCGGGACATAAATAATATTAACATTAAAAAAAATACACACATATTGAGAACAACAAAGAAACAAAGCAAGTTTAGCACCTTTATAACTAAACATAGCACAATATGTACGCCAAAAACCCTTTCTTACACAAGCAGAATAAGTATATATAAAAAAAAAACGCTTTTTAAAAAGAAGAAAGTGGTGAAACTACTTAAGGAAATAAGGTCGTTAACATCACATGCCACGCAGACGATGCAGCCATAGTGATGATGAGAACATATCCACCTCAGTTAGTAAACATCTGGATGCCTAAGAAATGTCGTATGGTGCCATGAACACATGATTATTGGAAAAATGATTCCGATTTAATAAACGTGTGTCACACCAATCATGGTGTATACAGTAAAGGCGAGGATAGTTAGACAGAAAAAAAATTAAAAACTAAGTAGAAAAACTAAATGGGAAAAACTAAGTAACTCTTCAGAACGAGAGAGATGAAACTACTAAGGGAAATCGAAGGGAAAACCCAAAAAGGCAGAATCCGGAATCAAGAAGTTAGACGGAATTGCGATTCTCGGGGCATAGTTAATAGATTATGAAGATATTTCGTCAATAATTCTATTAATGGAAAGAAGAAATGAAATATTAATTTTTGTCATAAAATACGTCATTCCTTTGTCATTTCATAATTCGCTTACATATTCGTGATAACCCGATACACTCATACACTCGTTACAACTCTGCATATGTGGACTAGTTAGTGTGTTAGTTAGTTGCATGATACAGTAGGTGGGTCGCTTCAGCTGGCTTTTTTCAATCTCTGTTACTATTCCCTTTGTCTGCTCGCGGTGCAGTCATTCGTAGGCGCCACGTGCTCCGGGCCACCCGACACGTGGTCTCCCCCCCCCGTCCTCCCACCGCCCCCGCCCATCGGCCCTCCGGAGCCGGGATCGATAGGACGGCCCTGCGCCCTGCGCCCTGCACCGAACGTACAACTCAACCAGCCCTTCGCATCGAGCCAGGACGGAGGGAATGGAGTAAAAAATATACCAGCACCGATACACTTTGTTAATTCGACGCGGTTATTTTGCTATTTCTTTTTGATGAATTTCCGCGTTCTCGGAACTGCATTGTTGTGAAAAGGAATGGTATCAATTCTTTGTTCATTAAAATTTTAGCTACTGGTGTTAATTCTGTTTTACTTCGTGCCTTCATCTAATTTGATCATATTTCATAGTTATATTACTTTTGCGGAATTTACATACCTACCTGTAAGCATAAAATTATACTTCATCATCATCAAACCCATATCCGCACCCGGTGGTGCATATTGTCACATCAAATGGAGCGTATCACGACCCCTCTTTACAGTAAGGTAAGGTGATCAGTCTTACGCTCCAGGTGCCAGTCCAAGGACAGTGAAAGACTTCAGTCGACAATCACCTTTAACAACAAATATTTCATCTTAACCTTCCCGGGAATCGGACCCGGGACCTCAGGCATAGTAGGCGAACGCGCCAACCACTACATACCGAGGCTAAAATTTCTCCGCTCGATTCTTACCTGAGAGCAGCCGTCGAGTCAAAAACACTCGTCCAGAATTCTGGTTCTATTTCACCACAGAACGGTATATTTCATCCGCCCAGACACAGATAATTATAATTATTGATATTCATTAATTTACCAATTTTCTTATGCTTTTATTCGTCTCGTGGTGTACTGTATAACACGTCCAATTACAATGTATGAGGTTTCGTGCTCAATACCTAACTTTTAAAAATATCAGAGTTTTTTTTTTATAATCTTAATTTCAAGGTACTCTGTGATTACTGCTGTGATAGATTGCAGTCACAAGTCGACCAATAATGTTGGTATAATTATTTTTTTATAAGTTGATAAGTTATAAATAAGGTTGTGAAATTTGTGATTGCTTGTGTGGCATTTGTGTTTAATTAACATTTCGTTTTTACATTTATTTCAACAGAGAGGGAAAATATTTTTGAGAAGGGAATAAGGAAGTCTAGGCATTTACAGGGCTTATGACCTGTCATTGGCTGGTTTAAGTGGCCACTTTACTTTACAGTTGTCGAAATCCATTTGGTCTGGTGTGTGGTGTAATTTTTCAACATCCTTCCATGTCCTCTTTCTCACATATTGGCAAGCCTAGAGAATTAGCGGACTTTTTTTTTTTTTTAATATGTGTATAAATGGTAATAAATATTAAATTTAATCACTTATGTAATTTGATTATATAAATTAATAACAACCAATATGCACATTTGTTGCACGTTCTATATCCGTCGCCGTTCAGGCCAAAATCACTAGTTAGAAAAAATTTACGCAAATCGAAATTATTTGTGAAAAACTGTGTGACTTTCAATAAAATCTCAACAAACATAAATTACTGAAGACAGATAGAATTTACTGACAGTTTAGATTTAGATTACATTTTCATATTTTAAGTATAAAGTACAGTTTTCTTCTTAAACAACATTTTCTCTGTGCTCAGGTATTTATATAATAAAATATAAAACAATAAACATGTTAAAAATGATTTCTTTATATGAAACATATTTTTAACCACAAAATTTGATAAGTATTTATAATATTTCCTTCCTGTCATTAACTCTTTTGGTGTAGGTATATTGTCAAAATAATAAACAAGCAAAAGTCACTAAACCAATTTTTAGCCATCTTGCCACATTAAAAACCTTTCAGATGTATGAAAAAAAAAACACTTTAGTTGCGTGTAGGGAGTCGGGACCACGGACTTTTATATTTCATAATACACATTCGCATGGTATAAAAAAAAAATTGCACAATATGTACAATGCCAGAAAAATATCAGGGTCTAGGTGTAGCAAGCAAAATCAAGCGTGTATTATGAACATTTAAAAGTCTGCCATAGATTTTATCTGTTTTACGATGACATTGCAAGGTGTTGCAATATTTCAGGATTTCATTGTTAATACTGATATCCGATTCAATAAAAATGCTTTATACTGCACTTATTTTAGTGGTGAAAAATTACAAAACTCCTGTTCAATTATATTTCGTGTTATTTATTTTATTGCCCTGTTTTTATGTTAATTCGCTACAGTGCACTTTGCGTCGAATGTATCCGAGTACGAGCAACCTCGCCCAAAGGACTATTTAACACGTATCGTCCCCTTATTTATAATGATATTTTGTGTTATTTATTTAATTTCTACTCGCACACACTCCGTATAAATTTTGCAAAAGGAAATTGAGTGGAGATTATTCGGCCTTATGATATACTGTTTTTTTTTTCAAAAATATTTACAAAATAGTCTTGAATTAAAGTCCTGCTGAGTTGCATACATACAACGCGTCAGCAGGTTCTTATAAATTGTATAGATTATTTACACTTAACCTACATTAACAATAATTTTACTTGAAAAACATTACATACTACATATTACATTATGAAAAACTAATACAAAAAACTTTTTTCTAATAACCATAATTTGATTTTTATTTATTTTTAGTGCGTTTACATTCCATTAAATAAATAAAATCACCTGAGAAGAAATGTTAATACGATAAAAATCGATCTACCCTATATTATTGTATCGGTCGGGTGGATTTTTAGTGTCGCGTGAAAACGTCCTAACTGTTAGCGCTAGTTTTTATGGCGCATTTAATTCGCAATAATAGTCTTACTCGAGCATAAAGAAAATATTCGTTTGTGAAGCGTATTAATTTATAGTATAAAGCGCTTTGTGTGACTCTGTTATTTCAGCTACTTTATTTGAAAAAGATAAAGAAAGGAAGTACATGTAAATGACATTGATCGTTTTAAAAATAATGGGAATTTCGTTTATCTTCAGTTTCAGTACCCTCTTCACTAAAGCGACAATGAGAGTACCATAGATATCGTCCCGTGCTCCGTACTTGAATATGAGCGAGTAAATTAGCGGGTGCATATGAAGAGTGGTATCCACGATGTTGAGCTCTAACATTACAGTTGCTAAAATTAACCCAAATGTAAAAAAGTCCAACTCGCTCTTATCGGCTTAGATCTCTGATTGAATTGTGACTCGTGCTTTTTGCGAAGCCTCACTCACCCGGTCGCCCGGAGTTCGGAGAGACCCCACGCCCTGCGAGTCGTGAACTGTCAGCCAGTTCCACAAAGGGCCGGCTGTCGGACATTTTCACAAATGTCTGACCTTTTTGTCAGTCTAACGTTCGCTTTGTGATGTTTACCCGTTTAAAGTTATACGAGTAAGTACGAATTCAAAAAACGATTTGACGATATATTATTTTTATTTTATTTTACTAACTAACATATTCGGCGAAATTGCTCTTTACAAAATATATAATACGTACACATTTGTTTTTAACATACATTACTTTATACCCAAAATTTAGAACCAAAAATTAAACCTAAAAAATATACAGTACGGGCAAAAAGACATATTAGCACGTTTAAAAAAACTATTTGAACAAATAAAACTTTTAAAAATAAAATATTTAAAAGAACAAATGGTTGCTTACCTCTGCAGGGGAGAAGTGAGGGGAGCGCGGCAGCGCAGTGTCGGCGCATCAAACTCCCCTTCCCCCCTCCTTGTTTCTCCCCTGCAGAAGTAAGCAACCACTTGCTTTTTTTGATATTTCATTTTTTTAAATTTTATTCTATTATGTACAAAAAGTTAAATAAATAATTATTATTTAGGGAAATTGTTGTTTAAAATACTAAACAAAAATGAACTGACATTTTGAAACCATGACTTTGAGATATTATTTAGTTTTACACAATTTGCATTCGTTTAAATTTTTTCTCTCATTTCCAAAAGAGCGTTGCGTACCTACACGTTGGGAAGTATATACATACCACCTTTTCAATACCATTTTATTCAATTATTTATTTTATTTGGGATTTTTACAGCTATAACATAAACAAAATAAGTAGAAAAATATTAACAATACTAAAGCCAATTAAAAAAATCCACTGTAAATCTAATGACACCTAATAAATAAGAAAAGAGTTTACGTAATTGTATATGTGTGACGTTTGTATTCATGTGTTTGTGAATGTGTGTATGCGTAAATGAATGAGGGAGAGGGTACATGTGCGTGTGGAAATGAATGAGGGAGAGGGTGCGTGTGTGTGGATGCGTAAGTTTAAAAAAATAATGTTTTAAATCTTGTAAAAATATTGTAAATATATTTTATTCGATTTCATGTATTATTTTCCAATGTTTGTGAACCAAAATAAAATAAATCAATTACAGAGAGATTAAATATAAGCAAGTTTTTTAACAGAATTATCAGATATTTATTGCCAGTAATTACAATTTGCATATCGTCGGTATACAGATAATACTCTTTAAATGACAAAATAATAATGATAAAAAATGTCAGAAGAAGCATTGCCTTGCTTGTGATGGCCTTCTAACTTCCGAACGGGCTAACCAACATAATTATAACAATTATAATCCCAACGTTTTAGAGCGCATAAAATAAATAAATATACCGAGCAACAACTTAACAGCTTAGGCAACACAACACAGACAGTTTGTTCTTCCCGAATGCAGGACAAATTTACCTTTGATTATGCCTGTAGGGAGGTCTGTTGAACATCTTACCGTGAGAGGTGAATCTTTTCCATGCTGGGATTACCAGTTTTCGTCTTTAGCTATTACAATATTAAATGTTACAGTTATCTTTTTCGCTATACTTTTTATGGACTAATTGTTTATTTATTTAACTTTTTGTACATAATGTTATTTGTACATTGGCGGGCTTATTGCCAAATGCCAATTTCTTCCAACCAACCAATAAAATAAAAGTTTTATTTTTATAATTCAAGTTACAGAACATATTCAATAGAAAAAACAAAAGATTAAAAAGTTAAAAATATATAAAAATAGAAATAAACGTATTTGTTTATAAATTACCTTAAATCAAAATTATTACTCAATGGGAAAAAGGAAAAAAGAGGAAAGAGGAAAAAGGAAAGGAGGAGAGATTAAGGAAGAGAAAGGAGATGTTTCTTCAGACGTGATTTAAACAGAGATAATGTAGTAACATCTTTGATGGTGGATGGGAGAAGATTCCACAGTCGAGCCGCATGGACACTATATGAGTTAGAGAAGAAAGACGAATTGTGTATGGGTATTAAGACAGTGCCTTGAGAATGAGAACGAAGAGGTAAACCATCAACTGATAAGCGTTGAAATTTTTCACGCAGGTATATAGGAGCGTTAGGACTATGAAGTACATTGAACAGAAGTGAGAGGGAGTGATAGTCACCCCGCTGTCTAATTTTGAGCCATTTCAGTTGCCTACGATAATCAGAAATGTGGTCATATTTCCTAAGACCAAAAATGTACCTTATGCATGTATTCTGAAGTCGTTCAAGTTTATCGAGTTGCTCACAGATTAAATCAGTCATGGAAACATCAGCGTAATCTAGAATGGGTAGTAGTAATGCTTGTACAACAATCTATTACCTGTACCTTAACAATCTATTGTGAACTTTTTAAAACATATTTTTGTAAATATATAATAATCATATATTTACAGTGTAATTCGTAGTTGAGCTGTAATAATGTAATAAAATAAAATGAAATAAATAAAATGAACTAAATTAAAGTAATTAAATTAATTTAATTCAATTCAATTCCTACTTCCATTATACATCAGGACAATTAATAAGTACTCACAATATAAAATTGCTATTGAGAAATGGATAGTGAAGGTGGATTGCGCACGGATCGATGAGTGGATCAAGCCAAATAGGTAAAAATTTGTGTACTGTTGGTGAAATTAGGTCTACATGTCTATATGAATGTGATATATTTTTTATGATTATTTTAGTTTATATTGCTTATTATGTTTAAGGTAATAATTAGGTTAATTGGATTAATTACGTTTTTATTTTTGTTATTATGTTAACTATGTTAAATAACTAATTTAATGCATGTTTCACTTATTGTAAAATGTTTCACGGGACATTCCACGAGGGAATATAAAAAACATAATACAAACATTGTAAATAAATTAAATAAATGAAAATTTGAGAAAACAAGTTTAAAATGCAGTTATATGTCATTTTTCGAGCATTACCGACTAAACAACATTCTAAATCCTTCGATGTATTGTTTCAAAGTTACCATGTGTAAAAAATTATATTACGCTTTTTTATTTAAAAATACTTGGTGACAACCTCCCTTTTTGCCCTCGACGTTGATGAAGACCTGCGTTTAGTTGTTCTTGAAAAACCAGAATTTGTATTGACTTCAGTATTGTTCGCGTGTGGACTCTTTGTGTGGAAGGCATTGTATTTTAATGCATGTTACTGACTGCAGTAAAATAGTATTGAATAAATAAATACTATGTGCAAACTGGTTAATATGTAACTAGTAACTATGAACAGTTGGCTACAAAGCCAAGTGAATTGTTGCTTTGTAATGAAGCGATTTAAAATAAATAAATATAAAATACCTGACATGTTTTTTCACAGCGCCGTTGATATTATCAATCAGCAGTGGCCAACCGGTCGATCCCGGTAGACTGCTCTAGGACTGAAAATGATAATTTTACAGAAAGACGAAGACTTTTATGATATTTTAAGCTTTCTTGAATTATTGCATCCGTAGCAATTTAAAAAAAAAATCAATTTGAGTTTAAAAAATCACAACAGGGATGGAAAACATTTTAGAGAAGGGAATATGGTAGTCTAGGCGTTTACCGGGATTATGACTTGTCATTGGCTGGTTTAAGTGGCCACTTTACACACTGTGTAACATTCACTATTTTGCTATGTCATTGGCTGGTTTAAGTGGCCACTTTACACACTGTGTAACATAGCAAAATAGTGAATGTTACACAGTGTGTAAAGTAGCCACTTAAACCATTCAATGACAGGTCATAAGCCCTGTATATGCCTAGACTTCCATATTACGTTTTCTAAGGTATTCTCCATCCCTGTTGTAATTTGTTAATTTTAAACTATTCTTCTATTGTAATATTTAAACCCTATAAATTGTATATATGGACAATGTCCGTCATTAAATAAATAAAAATAAACAACGCTTTACTAAAGGAAATAAAAAACAAGAAAATGTCAACTTTTGCCCTTAGGGCAAAAAGCATGAAATATGTAAAAGAAACTAGTCTATGATAGTGATATTAAAAACATGTAATTAACAAATCGTGCAATGTTATAATAATCCATAAGGGTTTTAGCATAATGTCTTCGAAATAAAAAATAGTGAGTTTTCTTGTACAGTATAACAATGGGTCGGGCCGGCGCGTTTGGTCGGTGTGCGGCCCGCTTTGGGAAACGTCCCGTTCCGCCCTCCGCCGCCCGCGCCCCCGGAACTACCCTTCCGCTTCCTACCCGTACTTCCTACGCCGGACCTGACCGCGCCCAGCGCCGGGCCCTTTGTACCCACCCAGTCTTACAATATGCAACACCTTATTTTTCGTTTCCTAGTGATGTAATACCGTATACTAGTATTTTCTGTAACAAACATGTTATTTATTATACCCTAAGTGTACCAGGGCTCCGATTACAATGGGAAGTTATCATTTATCTTATTTTTATCTACAAAGTAAAAATTAAGTTTTCTGTATGAAAAGCAGAATATGCATACAATTTTTTTCTTCTAAACATGTTCAATTGTAGGTTACCGACGAAGATATTTTAAATGTTCATGCAAATATACCATTCTTCATACACAATCATCGGATTTTCTTTATAGACAGTAGAAGATAACTCCTTTAAATTCTCATTGTAATCGGGGCCCTACCTGCATTTAAAAAAAATGGGTTACAGTTTTTGTTCGTCAAGTATTTGTTGAATTTGTCGTGTCTTTCCTAGTCTTCCTCTTTTTCTACATCCATCAACATTCGCATTGGAAGTTATACTTAAAGGTGGACATGCCAACTTTTGATCGGCGTGCGTGCACGAGACGAGGACGCGAGGTTTGTATGCATAATATACAACAAAGCGATGTGGCGTTCTATCTCTTCTGCATATCCATACGGCGAAACAGCTTAGTGGTTTACTTTTGTTCGTCGGGATAAGATCTAGTCAGCATTTTAAACAAACATGTTATTCAAATTAGTTAGTAAAAATTTAGTAAAAGTTCATTTTTTATTTTTAAAAACGAAATTTAAAAAAAAACATCACAAAAATTCTTACAATTGTGTACAAAACGGTCACCCTTTTCACAATTATTTAAATATAATTTATAAAGAAAGGAAAAAATCGTCTCCAAACAATTGGCTGCGTTTTGTTCAGTTGAAAACATGGGCGCATAATTAATAAAAAAATATATTTTTATTGATTCTTTGTTTATTTATTTAACGCCCTGTAGGCTTTTACATGTTTTACATAGAGTCAAAGTACCAATAAATGGCCGTTTAAGATTCAACTTGTAGTGAAATCCACATTAAAGGTATAAATTTCATTTTTTAAGCGTACAAAATAAAAGAAAACAGTAAAAAACTAATAATTTTTTCTGAGTACTTTTACTTTTTTATTGAAATACGAGTATTACAATTATAATTAATATTACTCTGAAAAAATAGTAGAATCACCAGTAAATGACCACTACTACCCCAGTAAAAATAATACTCAGATTTAGTTATATCATAACTTTATAAAACACCCTAACACATTAGAATATGGATATATTCAAAGAATTGCATAAGAAATAGCATCAAATAAAAAACTTACCACACCTTTCCTTATAAAACCACTTTTAATCGCAGAACAATAACGGGAAGACACACTATTACCTTTTGACAACTCACAGTTCAAAACTGATAGATTTGTTTCTTACCAAAAGATGTGTCCGCCTGCTGCTTTTGTCATAGTTTCTAGTGTTAAAAGTTTTTTGACTGGACACATGAAGCAATTCTTATTATATTGTGTTTTATTAACCAATGGTCATTTACTAGGCGGTGGTCATTTACTGGTGCTTTGACCCTACATGCATACACAGTCAGAAATGTATTTTACAGAATATAAATTAATAAAAATAATAATTAAGTTTATAATTTTTGGAATCATCCAAAATTTAATGGTTTTACTTAAAACAATAAATTAAATGAGGAAATAAAAAAAAATTTAAAAAGAAGAAGAAAATGTCGAAATGTTTTTAGAAAATCTACCTTTTTGTATAAATACACATAGTTTATAGATATATTTTTATGCGCATACAAGATCGCAGTCGCCTTCGAGGTGACGTGCAATGCTCAGGTAGATGTAGCTTACACGGTAACGGTTGTGTTGTGCTGAGCTCACAAGGAGCGTCGCGGCGGAGGATCGATAAACACTCGTTCCCCCACGGCGGTCGCTGATTTGGATCTAGTTTTATTTTATAAATTGTAAAGTTGCGTGAAGTAGATAAGTTTGTCACCGAGGAGGCTTCCTGTGCCCGAGGGCTGCCCCCCGCCCCGACCCCATCGCCCCAGGGAGCCGCTGTTATTGGGCCTGTCGTTTCACTTTCCGAATTCACTCCACTCCCGGATCGGAGAATTGGAAACAACAGCGCGGAAGTTGGGAACTGTATCTCATAACTATTTACAAAATAAGATAAAAACAAAAGAAATCGTTTTGCGCGGGGACTGTATCACATTTATCGCGAGTACCTCTTGTCTGGAGGGAGCCGGACGATGGAAAGCTCCTTAGTCCCGGAGAAATTGAAGATGGGGAAATACGAGATTACGAACAGAACTAACGCTATTCACGGCGGAAGAATTGCGAAATTCTCTAAGCTTCTTAAATGATCTCAATTTACGAGATAGATACGTTTTTTGACAATAATTGACGACCTAGAGGCACCTTTTCATTTTTCTACCGACTTTCGTAACTTATTTTCTAATACCATCGAGCTTATTATTCAATTTTTCGTTTTTCCGTAAATCCATTATCGAGAGTGCCTTTATTTCAATTTATATCAGAAGGTACCGAGGAATAGGGAAATATCACTTTTTTAAAGTAATAAAGGTCTATGAAATACTGTCCAGTAAAAAAATTTTTTTTTGCTAATTATTAGTAGCATAAAAAATACTTTTAAATTTGTAATTTTGAATTCCCGCTTAAACGGTTATCCATTGGCCGCGCCCCTCATACGTCACGATTTATGTTTATTTGTTCCTGGCGAATCTTGACGTCACAACAACCAAGGCTAAACACTTCGCATTTTTCTAGCAACGTATTTTTGTTAAATTTATTTTTTACATTTATCTATGAAAACATTTCTCCACAATATCCATATTGATTTTAAAAGTACAATAAATTATTCTAAATCCATTTTATATATCGTTATCGGTATTCGTAGTATGTGACATTTCCCTATTAAATTATTTTTACATCCTCACGCGCAAATTTAGATTTGTCAATACTTTAACGCATACCTATGCATTTTTAGAATATTTTATTGTTTGAGCTTCTACTTGATTGAAGTGATTCGTTGACTGGTATTTGGTGGCAAAATAAAACATTCGATAAATCTTGGAAAGTAGCCCTGAAGAGACATTCTTTTGCCCTAGTTTGACTTCACAAAGGAATGCCCCAACTAGTGAATATATTAAGTTTGAATATTTAAAACGTTGCTTATATTCTAAATGAAAGCCTGATTTGAAATTCCAGAAATGAGGGTAGAGAATGTAAATAGCACGTAATAATAGGCCATTCGTATGCGGAGTGTTTTTCCCCTTTTAAAATCTTCCCTGCTGTGATATAACGCTGCATAAATCTAACCCCTTTCTATTTTACTCATTGTGTTGTGGCTTAGTTTTGTCCAGAAATTGCAAAGGCTTCAAGCTTCGAGATGTAAAATGTTTTACTCGCGAACACCCAACCGACAATCGTGCAGCGACTGTTTTACTTTTACTATTTTACAATTGAATGTTTTAATATTAAATTTGTACGCTCGGTACTTTACCAAAGCACCAACAATCGGAACGCGACCTACTGTGCTCATGTTTCTAAATATTTCAGAGAGAAGAGTATCAACACTTTATATAAAATCTACCTTGGAGTGTATTACATTTTATAAGATCTTGTTTTGACATAAATCATTTTCGCATTAAATTAATTTTCTTCTGTCGTCTGCTGTTGAGTTTCTGCGATATTCGACTCCCAAATACGTTTGACATTCTCTCACCTTGTACTTTTCGGCTGTAATATTTCCCTGGCAGGGAGGGCTCGTGGAGGATGAAACATAACCTCATTGTTCCCGATCGGCGATAGGTGTCAGAGGGAGCGAGCGGGAACAATTTAATAAACCCCATGAATATTTAGCCTGCCATATCCTAACAAGATCGCACCCGAAACATGTACAGCGAGAAATATTTTCCGATAGTAATTTTATTCGACCGCGCGTTTCTTTTAAATTGTTTTATTCGCGGATACGTTACATGAAAAGTCACATCGCTACTTTAATGAATACTACGCTGGAATTATTAATGATATAGCGTTTAATCTAATACGATTAGCCCAGCATATTATTATGTCGCTGCGTATCGCAGGGACAGCACCCTTTACAAAAAGCTTTTTGTCATTAATTACTCTGTGTAGGGGTTAGTAGTATATATAATACGTTCTCCTCACCCCCACCTAAGGGTCCTGTATTTGCTTCCTTTAATTGGCCGGTTAGTGACACCCTTTCCCACAGTCCGGTCCGTAATAAAGCAATTTTCCCGCCTCCCCCCTCCCCGAAAACCTACTCAGCGGTTTTCACCTCTTAAATAATGTTTCGTTTGTTTAGTGCGGCAATTCTAGACGACGGTAATTCTCGAAGTTGTATTTTCCAATAAAAAAATAGTATTATGACATCAAATTTCTCTTCAATCCGTGTCTCATGTCTGAGGATGATGATTACGCCTGACTCCATGCATGGCTCGTCTGTGGACAGTCTCCCTCCACCTGGAACGGTCTTGTGCTCTTCTATAGGCATTCGTCAGTGATGATTCTGATAAATCTGTGACTGTACCGCTCCATCTTGTCGGTTGACGTCCACGCAACTTTGTCCCTTCGACACTTCCCAGGAGAATAGTTTTCTCCAAACTATCAGAATCTCCCCTGGAAATATGCCCAAAGAACTGCAGGATTCTTTTCTCGCACATGGATATCAGTCTTTCTCTTATGTCCAGTTCCTGGAGAATAGATGCATTCGTACGTCTGGCCGTCCACGGAATCCGCAGCACTCGCCGCCAACACCACATCTCGTAAGCTTCGATTTTTTTCTTTTTAGATTCCCTCAGTGTCCAACACTCCACACCATACATGAACACTGAGAAAACTAAGGCCTTCACCAGTCTCTTTTTGGTGTTAATGGTTATACTGCGATTCTTCCAGATCTTCACCAGCCGACTCACAGCACTTTTGGCAATACCAACACGTCGTTGTATTTCACCTTCACACCCACCGCCATCACTAATGAGAGAACCTAGATAAATGAAATTGTTGACTCTTTCTAAGTTGCGCAGTAAGGATAATGGCGCTACTTTGTTAGCTCGATCAATGATCATAAGCTTAGTTTTGCTCATATTCATTGAGAGTCCCAGATCTAAACTAGCAGCATCTATTCAGTCAATTAGTTCTTTCATTTTTTTCACAGTTTCAAATTTACTGGTGTTTTAATTTTATCATTAACAATAAAGTCGGATTTACGAGTACTTAGCAATATTTCCCGATCTTCGGTCAACAGATCGCTGCCAGACAGTCGGGGTCGGCAGTCAGTTGTGGATCGTCAGCGGGCACATGTCGCTAGTGATAATGGAATGATATTTCATGCAATAGATCGCTACCGGTTTGACGAGTTCCACTAGATCTCGCATTGCCGTTAATCGGCTTCCTGCGACTATGGGCGCAATAGATGTTGAAGACACGTTTAACTGCCTCTGAACATCGCTAACAAAGAGAGATGGACTGGTGTTAGTGGCTACTGGACTGCATACTGCGCGAACTAATGAACGATCTTTATCTTGATTGTATGTTCCTTTATACAACAAGTACCTGATTTAAATTATTATGCGCACCTACCACATACACGTACACATATATTGATACCGACATTATAAATCATTTGTGTATTCCAACAACTAAATTTAACAATGGTTTCCTTCATTTTTAAACTAAATATCAATTAAGATACCATAGAAAAATATTTTTTCATTGGTGATTGAAATAATTTCTATTTATTTCAACAGAGAGGGAAAACATTTTTGAGAAGGGAATATGGAAGTCTAGGCATTTACAGGGCTTATGACCTGTCATTGGCTAGTTTAAGTGGCCACTTTACACACTGTGTAACATTCACCATTCTGCCCATGTTTGAACATCCACATTTCCTCAACTCTTCCATCTGTTGACTTTTGTGAAGTAAAAAAGCTGAAACCTTTATCACGTGAGTGAGATTCATCTGGCTGAACCAAATCACCTACTAGGCAACGCCTGAAAACAATTTTCCAATTTTTATACTTCTTCTTTTACCAGGTAGTAATTCAACAATGTGAATGGTGAATGTTACGTAGTGTGTAAAGTGGCCACTTAAACCAGCCAATGACAGGTCATAAGCCCTGTAAATGCCTAGACTTCCATATTCCCTTCTCAAAAATGTTTTCCCTCTCTGTTGAAATAAATTAAAAAATGAACCACTCCTTAGGGGGAAATCCAGCCAGTCTGCAAGCATTTGACATAATCAAACATTGTTGAAATAATTTCTATTCATAGCTGCCTCGTTGTTATTTCATTTTCTTTATTAATTAATATTACCATTTAGCATTTTTTATATCCTTATGGCTGCTTTGTGAAAAATATATCGATAAATTGTGACATTTTATTAAATCTTTTCCAATTTCAAATGTCAGCATGCAAATACACCAACTTATGAGACATAATACTCCATTTTTATATAAAATGTTTTACCAGTTAAGGGTATTTTATGGAGCAAAATTATCATCCATCAGATGTTCAGCTCAACGCATAAAAATTAAATTAGAACACACTTATCTAACAAGATTTACGTCTGTTTATGGTGTAGTTGTAACAAAATTTAAAAACAAATATGGACAGTGTACGTTGGATTATATTGTTCAAAAAATATTGAATATGTTGCCACTTGACTGAAAACATGTCATTATAAAAATAAAGTAATATTTTTATTACGAAAGTGGTTACTAGTCACGTAGACAGAACGTTTCCATACCGATTTCTTATTTACATAAAACATTCATTTAAGAAACTCAGTATTTCAATCTCTCAATAAATACATTATTATTATTTTCTTTTTAACCCTTTCTTTTGTTTCTTTCTTATTTTATTTACACATTTGAGATGTTAATTTTAATAAATACTTATGATTTTTAATTTTTGTTTTTTATATATAAAATTGAAAATTTTTATTTATTTTATTTTATTACATATTTTTTATTCTGTCTATCTTTTAAATACTATTTTTAATTCTAAAGCATCCAAAATAAAATAATATACGTTTATTATTTTATACGTGTACAAAATTATGACTGTACTCTTTTCCTTTTATTTTAATCTTAATTAAAAATAATGTCTGAGAACCCAATGACAAACTATTATTTAACAGTTTATCCGGACAAAATTTATGTATTTCTTTTTATAGTGTATTAATATGTGTATTTTATTGAATAAATACTCTATTATTATTAGCTTAAGTTATTGTCGAATGGAATCCGTAAAAAAACTTATTTTTAGTTTTTAGGTTCAAACAAGCGCAAAAGATACCGCGGTCCTAGTTATTCCGCATTAGTATTAGTGGTCGTACATAGCGCAAGCTCGGCCCTTAAAATCGTATTAGAGCCATGGTGAAAGTGGGGAACTTGGCTTACATAGCCTTTGCCCGCCATAATTGACGTCGTGGGGTTGTCCGAGTCAACTTTTCGACGTAAAAGAGCAACTACTAATTAAAAGTTAGTTAGCGTTTGGAAAACTGTCGTCGGCAAATGTTTGCAAGTCCCCAGTATACATCATTCTTTCAGAGTGTAGCCTGTAGCCTCTGCCCCCGCGCCGTATAAATTTTCCAGTTCTCGAGGCGTATGCTTCCCTTTTCCCTTCTCATTCCTTCCTCTCGTCTTCCCCGCCCTTCCAGGGTAATTCTACACGCAGCTATTGACTTCCCTTTGTTCCGAAATCAAATGAACGAGTGCCGGTTTATGCATCCCCGGGTTTAAAAACTTCGAACAACAGAATTTGGCACGATTTTCCCATCACTCGGCGTATTTTTCATTTTGAATTCCTTTGTTTTTTGATAACATCTACCGGTAAAGTAAACCACGCCCGATAATATTCCGATGCACAATTTCGGTTACCGACTGATGACTTTTTGGAAAGGAAACCCCCGTCTGGCCTCGCGTTCTAAGCGGAGTGCGGAGTCGTCCTCGCCTACGGAAATATATGGATATACGCTTCCAGGTTATCCTCAGTATTTAGTGGCTGCGCCACCTCCTCCGTAAAGATGCCGACGGAGATACGAGTGGCGGACTGGTACCTACGCCCGGAGAGCAGCTCAGCAGCCACACCGACACAGGGAACGGGTCCTTCCTACGGAGCATCGCATACATAAATAACGCCATCCGGCAGTTGCCGAAGTTTGTTCCTTCACCCCGTATATTTTCCTTATCTAAAGCTATTTTCGGAATTTGTTAGTCTTGTTTTTCATTTGTAATTTTCATACTTTTGGGCCAAATATGCTTGCAAATATTTTCGGGTATTGTTTGTTCGCCGAAGTACTAATTTTATTTGCGATCAATTACTTGTTGTTACTTAATGTACATTAAAATGGAGATATTTTAACGTCATATCTAAGTACCACGTCGCGTGTCCCGGTGTCAGCTGTTTTGACTCGGGAATTACCAAAGACACCTCGTTATTAATTACATATAAGGTAGACGTTAGACATTCATATTTTTTGTAAAATGTATTCTTTGACGTTCTTCTGGCTTCATTCGTTCTGAGCTATTTGTCTTGCCGATGTTCCTTTTTTACTTTCTTTTAACACCAAACGACCCTATCCTTCTTATTTCATTCCCTTTCTTTGTTCTTATGAGCTACATATATATTATACATCAATCCTTTTTAAAACTTTCTTCGGGCGTAGCTTTAATCAACTTTTATTAAACAAAACGTTTCTGCTTTTCATATTTCCGCTTTGTTGTTTTATAGCACTAGAATTTTAAATAAATCAAATGCTCCAAATTAGTTACAAAACAAGAGACTCGTTTTGATTAATGGTAAACGTTCTTTACGGAAAATATATGGATAAAATATAACATTTTTATATTAGCTTGAAGAGTACCTAGTATTATTACCCTATCCCATAATGTTGGATTTACTGATAGACAATGCATACTTTTATGCAACACAGACCTGTTTTTATTGATTACTTAAATATAATATTAACATAAATGTACCCTTTAAATGTCTATAATATCGTTTTAAAGTTGATCCTCACTATTTAAAAAAACCTTTTGTTTATATATACGATGTTTTGTGTTTCATTGTAGTTTGTTTGCGTTGTATTTTTGCCGGTAGAGTTACGCTATATTCGGTCTGTACATATATCACCAAAATTTTTTCGCATTTGATTTATATACCTAGGCAAAATTCGATAAATAATTATTTTGATAAACAGGTCTTAAATTGAAATATTTTTCAGCTTTGAAGAACGCTAACAGGTGTAAATCGAGAAATGTTGTACCGATGTAGCTGGCTCATTGATGTGAAAGTTCGAATTTTGTTTCTTGCATAAAATAAATGTAATCGGATTACAGCCCCACAATGCCCTGATACGTATTAATTCGATCACAAAAGGTGGAAATAAGAATGTCTATCTACTGGTGCATGCATCTTCAACTTCATACCCATGGCTTTACTTAATCGCCAGTAATAAATTATTTTATAAAGGTTTGAATATAACAATAACAATGTCAGCCAAGCGAGCAATATTTCTCGATGATTTTAATATTAAAATGAAATCAAATATATCGTTTGAAAATTGGAATGCTGGTACGAAGAATTCGAGATGAATTCGTCAGTAAATTTATCGTAAAGCCTTCGAGTCAGGATTCTGAGATTTTGAAGTCAAGGCACCGATTCAGTCAGTCCTACTACGTAGAATGTTACCTACTCAGATATATATATCTTCGATTGTCGTAATATTAAATTTAAAAAAATAAAGACATAATTTTAGCGACATTCATAGTTAGATCATGGTCCAAAAGAAAATAATTCAATTATTTTATTTGAGTTTTATTATTTAACTTTTAAGTTGAAACTGTTTTGATCTTCACACATTACGACAGATATAGATAACATTTACAGGGCTTATGACCCGTCATCGGCTTGTTTAAGTGGTCACTACACTTTTTCATAAAATTGAGTGAACTCATTTTAGAAACAATAATTATGTTAAATGAAGTTTCGATCTATCGATTTTTGGATTCAATGCCTGCAACATATCCACAGGTTTTTTCTCCTAAAACTATTTATTTCTTAGAAAAATCACAATTACTCGTATATATTATGATTTATATACAATCATTTACCGTACATTAATCCATACTTCAATACGGTAAATCAGTTACAAAATTATTTGAAGTACTCTGTTTCTAAATCTAAATTTAAATATGCTAAGAGATGTCTGGAATCATAAAGACTGAAAATAATATCATAATTTTCTTAATCGCACCCAGTGGTGCATAGAGCACTGCATACGGAAGAAAAAAAATAAATATGAGTTTGAAAACAAGTAAGATGTTTACGTACCTTTAAAAATATGTTAATGTGTAAATATTAGTTCATATACAAGTTCTTATCTAAATGTAGTTTGAATTGAATTACTACGAGTATGCTTCATAGTGGTGTGATGGACACTAATTTCGTTCTCCTTCGTTCATTACCAGGGTTCCAGAATCCTGAGGAGTAGCGCTCGTTCCCGAGGGATTTGTTCCTGATAGATGGAATCCCTAATACGTATGAATGTATAATGAGGCTCCAGGGCTAAGTGTGCCTTCCTCCCCGCCATTTTGGGACATGCCACTTCCCGAGGTGCTTCATATTTAAATCCAGATAATATGCCCCGGTTCTGTAAATTAATTTTCGTAAATCGTTAATTCGTCAAGTTTGGATTGCGAGGAGCTGCTTATTGGCGTTCGGCGGTTATTTACCGAAGTCCTTAGTTATGCTGAACCAGCGCTATTTTAAGAGCTGTTTCTCTTGAAACTGTAAATCTTTTCGACTTTTAATAAACCTTTACAAGCGCAGTGTTTTACATTCGCATTAATAATATTTAGGGAATTTATAAGCTTTCTGTTTATTTGATTAAACCCTTCAAAAATTTTATGTATGTATCTACTATTAATTTGATTGATTAAATAATGTAAAGTACATTTAGGGTGCGTTTAAATATTATTTGATATATTATTGGACACAACAATAAATGTGATTTTTCTCAAGCCTGGATGTTCTGAGCTATAATTCACCACTGTAATTTGACCTCCTGAACTGTTGTGGTCAAAAAATAGACACTGGCACCTTATTAATTTTATTTTTACATATAGTATTTATTGAATAAAATACACATATTATTACAATATTAATTCAGTACATAAAGTATTAAATATATTTGTCCCGATAAACTATTATATATAAATAGTTTGTCAACGGGTGCTCAGACATTGGTGTTAAATTGAAATGAAATATCTAATCTAAGCTAGTCAATGATATAATTATTTGTTCGGTTGTTTGTGTTATTACTAAACGAAACAAGCGATCATAAAAAGTATTTTTAATTTTCAAATGTATTATTTTATATATTACAATGATTCAAAAAGTAAGTAAATCTGCACACAAATATTTATTGACTCACAAAGTTTTGTTTATTTTATAATTTTAAATCACGCGTCAAAAGACTGTTTGAATAGAAAAATGCTGCTTACTAATTGGTATATTTATTGTTTTCTTCGGAAGGAGCCGTTCTTCAAATAGATACGGGTTTATCCTGTTCGCTATTCGTTTTACACGTTTTACGAAGAAAGAGGTGGCAAAGGTTTCTTTAACTCAGCTTTAGTGATAGAAAGACATCGGTAAACAAGTTGTACCCGGTAGGTAGCTAAATGAAATCACGCGATGAATAACAGGGACGGAATTCAGCATCTTCGCCCGCTCTAACTCAATTTGTCTGCGCGTAATATTTTTCAAACTTATGAATTTTCACTTAAATGTCTTCCTTCTGCCCTTTTCTCTTCCCGAAGATTGATTCTCTCTCCTGTTTCGGAAATAAAGGAATATATCGCTAATACGATTCCGAGAAAAGACCTTTGTTTTTTACTCTCACGTCGAGCTCCTCTTTATTGGCTCGCTCAACAATTGATTCGGGAAATTTCGGCGGAAATTTGAAGCAGGCTTTCTCTCGTGTATCGTATAGTACCTACCGTGAATATAATATTTTCGCTTCTTTTATTTACCGTATGTATTGTTTAACTTTTCAGCGCAAAGTGCGTTGTATTATTTGATATATCGACGTAAATTAGAAATTGCATTTGGTACGTTTTGTCACGTTTTATGTATTTCTTATTCATATTTTTTCCACTGTACACAATTTGTTTCGTAAATCGTAACGTAACCGACCGCATCGTTTTACGAGTCCCAATTTCAATCCAGTACGAACATGCAACTCCGCTCCTGTTTTAAATAGGTATGGCAAAAAAAACTTTCGTTTTCCCCGGTAATCTCTTAAACCAATAATGCTTTAGCCCTTAGAATGAGGCCAATTATTAAAGGATTAACGACCATGAAAGGTTTACATTTTTGTGGGGCTCAAAGTGCTTTCGACTTTTGAACGAATTTTTCAACCAAGATACCAAACTAAGCAATATGAGATTTATTTCTCTTTTGTGGCTATAAAATAAAACGCGTAATATTTCATACTCCAATATCAACGTTAACTACCGCAGTTCGGCGAGGACTGATTTTCCTTGCCTGTATTATATACATATCTCCTTTGTTAGTGTAGTTTTTGATGGACTGAACAAATATCCGAGTCGGTCTATTATCCCGGTAAGAACCGACACATTTTCCTCACAATGAGGGGTGTACTTAACATGTCCCGGGGGCGGCCATATTGCGGTACCTTTATTCCCCGCTTTTAGCATTACCGTATTACACAAGTCCTCGTACCACATATCTGGCTAAAGTGGTTTCATTTTCTCAAGGCAGGATCAGCGTCGAAACATAATACCGAGGTTACGTACTCGTACATAGTCAAATTCGTCATTTCATATAATACGTCGGATTACTCTCAATATTATAATATATCGCATTTAATTGTTTCGTCTCTACATATATAGCAAGTTCTTATCACCCCTAAAGTACCTACCCATCTATACATTATCTTGTACTGAAAGCCACTTCTTACTTCACGAATGCTTACTTACCCTGTGTAAAGCATATAGACTCTAATCGAATTTTGTTTTTTTCTTACAGGAAGCAATATATATATATATATATTTGGATAATTTATATAGCGCCGTTTTTGTGAAAATCACCTCAAGGGCGCTGTACAATAAATAAATATCCCACTACGTCTTGCAGCTACAGAGCGCACAGACAATAAGAAATCTAGCCCCTTTTTACATTTTTTATTTGACAATAAAGTTTAGAGATTTAGTGATTTAAAAAAAAAAAAATTAAATTAAAAAAAACAATTTATAAAAATAGAAGTTAGATTACAACAAGTCTTGCAGCTACTAAGCGCATGGACGGTTGGAATTCTAGACCTCATTTACTAAATTAGGATATTTGATAGTTTATAACATTTACCTATTGAAGCTAGATTACTAATCGTCTTGCAGCTACAAAGTGCATGGACGAGTCGAATTCTGGCCACTAAAAATTATCAATAAATTTACAAAAACAAACATTGCGCATAATAGTAAATTTGTAAAGTGTTCGTGTTAAAAAGTAAACAATAAAAAACTAAACAGATAAAGCACTTTATATACACTATGGATAACATAACAGATAAAAATATCCGATGGGTAGCTTTCGTAAATTTCGTAAAATTTTGGGTAGTCACTAGTCACTGTCGCACAAGTGCAAACACATGTTGTGTGATATAATGCTCTATGAAAAATACAAGTTAAGATAAATATTAAGGCTTTGTTAATCGTTTTATACCTGAATTTACTCTTGTGGATATAAACGTATTTTGAATTCTTTAAGTAGGTACTTTAATAATTATTAGAAAAAAAATATTATTATGTTTTTTCATTGTTATCTTTTATATTTATGAAATTATTTAGCGTTCACTTTCAATAAAAATGGCTCTCAAGCTGATAAAAAGTCGAAGTTTACAAAGCGTGTGTTATCTTACAACATGTATTCATTCAATCTAGTAAGTACAATTTTATTTTAATGTATTTAAAACTTGCTTGGAGTATAATTTAGAAGGACGACAGGAGTTCTTTCGAAGACAAACACACCAGCCAGAAGCCAGCTGTCAAACTAAAATAATTACCTTTTTATATAATCCGACAACCAACATACGCAGAAAAATAAAGAGACGTTGTTTGAGATACCAGTAATTTAAAAAATCACCGTTTTTTTTTTTATTTAGTATATTTCAGTATAGACTCGGGACGATGGTTTAGGGGATTTCATTTCATGTAGTGATTTCTATCTTGCATTTTCCACCTAAGTATTACAAAATAAAAATGTGTTTAGTGTAATCATCCATCAATGTATACAATTACCGTCATTTAATGTCAGTTTATAATTCATAAATGTTAAACGAACACAATTTTTTGAGAGCTACGTAATATTTGCTATGTCTTAGATGCAGTTGGCATGTGAATATCGTGTTTATTTACTACACGTCACTGACTTAAATGATATTATTTAAATGTATTGAGTAGTAAGTACGATTTAAAAATAATAAATGACGAGAAGCTGAAAAAGTTGATCTCACGTTTTATAAAATTAATAATTAAGAAATATAATCACTTTGTATCATCGAGGAAGTCCAGAATAAAAAATGTTTTTTTAAACGCGGTAAACATTAGAGCATTTAATTTTACGGCAAAGTTTCTCTTAAATAATAAAAATTAATTACTTTAAATGACGTCACAAGCTCTTCTAAATCAGCCAACGATGGAGTGTTGTAATAGATTTCTGGTTTCCGGAAGGACAACTTACAAATCGGAACAAATCACCGATGAGAACTAGTGACGTCACTCGCGGAGAGGTTAGAGAAATACAAAAAAAATAAAATCTTAGCAATGATAATGCGATACATATAAATAAATAAATAAAAAACCATTGAACTAAAATACAAACATTTATTTTTAAAAAACGCAAACGTAAACGTAGTATTTATGTCCCGAATTGAGTTGTTGTAACTCCTGGGAATGTAATTCAACGTATTAAACTTGTAAAATACTTTGTGTTATATGATTTATAAATAATAAAAAATAAATAAAAAAAACACAGGACACTACCCCTTATTTCATACAAGTATTTACATAACACTAAAATAATCTGATTGTATCGAGCACAGTGAAGGCTATTCAATTCGAGTGGACGTGTTAACATACTAATATAGTCTATTGAATGAGATCTTTCATGCATAAAAAATGTGCAAACATGCTCCGGTGAGGAGAAGGTCTTTGATGTCTTTGGGAGAACACCAGCAGCTTCGTGTATAAGCTCTAACTCATATTTGCATCTGTCGTGTCTTCCTTTATCAAATTTCCTTTGAATCCGTATACCTACAGAGTTAGTCGGATTGTTGTCAAGCGAAGCTACCAGCAGTGCAGTGCACTCGCCTGCGAGTAATGCTTCGCTTAGCCCTCAGGTCCGCAGTTCTGACGTGCTAACAGTTATGAAATTACACGTGCAGTAGCGGCACTTACTCGATGGGGGTCTACCGTCGCAGCCCTTCCGAAGACGAGCGAGCGTAATCTCTTCCGTTTTTTATTACGAAATACGTATCCCTTTTCTCTCGTTTGATTTCTGTCTCCGCTGGGATCAGCCTCAGCCCTTCAGTCGGGAACGCGGGCGCGGGGTACTATTACATGCAGCGCGCCAAACAATGGGATAGGTCGGAGCATTTTGTTCGTTTTGGCAGGCCCGCGCATTATTTTAATGAAGTCGAGTGTCTGGGAGTATGGGGGAACATTTTTGGTGAAAGCTGCACGAGCCTTTCGCGGATTATTTTTTGCAACAGAATAGGGAACTCTGTCTGCTGTGTGTTTTTTTTTCTCTAAAGCTCTGATAAATGAATATGGCATCGTGCGGTGTTTCTGTTCAATGAAGCGAGAAATACGGAGAGCATTTTTTCTGCTCCATAAAAACGCGGGAGCTCTTTTGCTCCAATGAAATAAATTAGGATTGTTACGAGTTACGATTGTGACAACATTTTACTACCTGTGCAAAGTATTGTCGGCCTCGTGGTGTAATGATCAACGCGTTTTCCTTACATGCAAGAGGTCTCGGGTTCAATTCCCGTTATCATTGATGTATATTTTTTTTTAATAAAAACCTTATTATTAGCATAAATAAACAATACATTCAGTAAAAAAATGGAACACTTAAGGTTGAACTTGCCAAAAAAGAGTCTGGCTCTTGTGTTTGGCAAGTTTACAAAATAACATAAAAAAGAAACAAAAAATGCAAAACAAAATAAAAAAATAAATGGTAAATTAATCGATTTTAAAAATTGACAAAAAATATCACTTAAAAAAAATTTAATAAAAACACATGAAATATTTATTTTAAAGGATGTTTTTACACTAGAATATTTCATCGTCTCTGGACTGCATGAGCGGTCCGGTCTTTCGGAACTTAATTCGATTAAGTACATATTGTTTAGTTGATTGCTTCCCTAATCGAAAACCTCACCGCACGCCCCTGCTGGACTGGTACCGGAAGCGTAAGACTGATCATCTCATGTAACAAAAATGATCAAGATACGCTGCAATTAGTGTACCAATGCAGTGCCCTATGCACCATTAGGTGCAGAAAAGGAATAACTATGTATTGTTACGATCCGTTAATTCTTTGACTCGATAACTGCGTATCTAAAATGATGTAAAATAGCACTTGCGTGTTTATTTTCAAATTTAATTTCTAAGCTTAACTGGCAGTGCACAACGGAGTTTTAGTCCCAGCACATATGTATGGAAGTGAAACATGGAACTGGCAGAGGAAGGATGAAAGCAGAGTGAATGCGGTCGAAAATGCGATCTATTAGACAATAGGTCAACCTTATTTGGCCCTCTTTGAGATTTTTTTTTTCTAGTGTTTTTATTACTAACAGGCTCTTATTAACTTCACCTGTATTTATACTCGCATATGAGACATTTCACGAGATATCAGAAGTTTTAATTTTTAAAAATTCAAATGAAAAATATACAATTTTTCATATCATCAATTTGATGTAGATCTGAATGTAATGGAATATTTTAGTTTAATTTTCATCCATTTTTCGAACTACCAAAATAGTGAATTTTCGCGTACGTGATAAAAATGATCACAATACATACCATAACAAAAATTTACCATTATAAAAGTTTAATTTGCTTTATTAGTACGTGATGTTTTTTTTTTGTCTTTTTTAGACTTTATTTTTTTTACCTACCCACGCCCTCACTGTGCCATTTCAAGCCCCTAATTTTCCCTAGGTCTTCTACTGCCCCCCTGAAAGTCTCAAACACCCACAAGGGGGTGTTATCGTCCACATTGAGAATCTATGTATTAGACGAATGAGTGGGAAATCAATGTACGAATGATGAAATCAGGCGAAGTCCAAATCTGAGTCAGGTATAATTGATGAGATTAAAAAAAGGTCTTTGAGGTTGTGTGGTTATGTAGAACGAATGGATGATGAAATAATGGTCAATCATATATATATATATATATGGCAAGAATTAACGTTAACGTGGGACGAGGGTTATCAAGAAAGACGTGGCATGATCAGATAAAACAAAATCATGTATTACAGAATGTGGAAGAAGCTAGGAATGTATGCCAGGGTAGACGTGTGTGGCTGTTCATCCTCTCTGCCTATCCCTACGGTAAAATGGCGCGATGGTAGTAGTAGTTAACTGATGTTCTCAAACGTATTCATTTTAGATTTTACTTAAGATAAAAATATGTATTTCTTTATGTATAATATTATTTGGGTGATCCCGTGAAAGTTGGATTCGTTCCGACGTTTCGGCTACCGTTGGTGGAGCCATTTTCTGGTTTAACTATGTATAGTGGCAGCCTCCGCCGTGTAGTGGTTAAGGCGGTTGACTCGCACACGGAAGGTTCCGTGTTCGATAACCGGTGAGAACACAGAAATTTAAAAAATGAAGTTTTTCTCAAGCCTGGGTGTTCTGTGCTGTAATTCACCACTGTCATTAAGCCTGTTGTTGTGTAAAATCAATGTGTTTATGTACTAGTAACTTGTACTGTTTCGCAGTCGGCAGTAGGTACATCCAGTGTTATTTTTGTCGTGTGTAGTGCCGGAAACCATGTTAAGTTTGATTTCTTTCTTTGTACAAACTGGGAGATTGAAATGTTAGATAGAAATAATCTCTGCAGATAACGATAATTAAATGAAAGAGTCAAACCTCGTGGCATTATGTTATGTTATTGTTGTTTGTATCTTTTTTGTGCGTGTGCACTACATACCTCGTATTTACGCCACTGTGTACTATAGGCAGCTCAACTTGTTTCAAACGGCCCGATCTAGTTCTATTCTAGTAATTGTTTACATTTGCCACTTGTTAAAACAAATCTTAATTTTGTCATTTTCATTAACACAATTATTCATTTTCAAGGTCTTTTACACACTAAACATGTGTGGCTAAATTCAACATCATGCTTATAATATCGCACCCCAGTAGTACACTGCCGTAAGTCTAAATTTTAGCTGTTTTAAGTTATGAATGCGGTTTAAGTACATTTATTATTCTCTTAATCTTAGGACAACACTGTTGTATCATTACTTTTTTTTAGCGAGATATACTACAAACTTCAGTATTCTTTGAAGTTAATTGAGTAAAATAAGCAAATACTACAAGAAATACTAGAAATTATAATGTCAATATGCATTATTTTACGAGTATTAAGGTAGGATTACATTGTTGCCGAGTAGTGTGTTGGGAGCCATCTTTTCGCAAATCGCTTCTATGAATATAGTACCGGCGGAATTACATTGCTCCAGTCTGTTGCGTCATGGGCCGTCGAGCGATACGCGCCAGGTGGATGCCCAACACACCACTCCACAACACGCCAGAACAATGTAGATACAATATTAGGCAGTGAATAAAATACATCGGGCTTAAGAAAGAGACTGTCGACTATGTAGAGCGTCGTCTCTGTCGCACGAGTCCGGTATTTGTATGAATGTATGTTTGACAACAACGCTCTACAAAGCTGATTAGGCCGGCAGTCTCTTAAGTCCGGTGTCCTTTATTAATGCCGGCTACTGTAATCCTACCTTTCATCAATGTTTAAAAGTTTATTTTTCCTCTCCTGCAAAATAGCCAATTGAGACATACCACGGTGTATTTTTGGGGCTGCGTTGTGTTGTTCTTAGATTGTCAAAATTCTTGTACCTCTAGCACTGACGTATTCATAGACAAATATGTATAGTATACCAAATTGAATGGTGTTATTATTCGGTAATTGTTATTTCAAATAATTGTGTACATTAAATTAACTACGCTTGTTTACAACTTCAAGCACCCTTGTGTATCTACATTTTATCGATTTAAAAAGTGTTATTGATAATTTCGAGGTGTCGTTCAAAGCGAATTTCTTCGCTTTTCAACACTCTTGCCAGGAAATTAAATTTATTCAACAAAATGTTTCACAAATTAATATCAAACAAATCATTTCGTCTCTTTGAAAATTGTCGTTTACTCTCGCTTACTGGACAAAATTATTAAATCTAATCGATTCCAACATTTCACTTGAAACTCTTTGAATTAACGGCTTCATAAACTTGTATCGAAGGACTTTGATCATTCGTGATAAAACATAAATTATTATAAAGCGCTGTTGGATTCGGCTGTAAGCTTTTGAAGACTTTCCTTCCTTATGTTATTTTTGTAAAAGCATTACTGACGTTGTTTTCGTTCTCTGTCCAGTAAGATGAAAGATACAGTTCTGTTTGTGAAATAATACCAGAACGCTGGACGAGTGTGTGACTCGATGGCTGCTCTTAGATAAACATCCTAAATAAGAAAATGCAGTGGTTGGCGCGTTTGCCTAACATTATTTAGGACCCGGGTTCAATTCCTGGCGGGGTGGACGTGAAATATTGATTTTAAAGGTTGTTGTTTTTTTTTAAAGTTTTAAGTAAAATACATAATTGTATTTTTGCTCCCTCAAAGCCGAAGCTTGTCTGCGGGTTACATTACATTTTTTAAAATTTATCAGTAAGTACATAGTTTAATAATAAATTAAGAATAAAATATATTTATATGCACACTTAAGTTTCACTTGCTGTTTTAAATCATTTTTTGACTATTTTTTAAAAATGAATTTAGGTTTTTTTCCTCGCGATTTTCAGCTGGTATTAAATTATACGGTTTTGGTACTACACTCCCCATTGTTCTATCTCCATAGTAGTTCTTCAGTCGTGGCACCGTCAGCTGCTGTGCCGATACTTGTCGGGTCACGATCTGGTGGGTTACATTGGATTTAAAACTGCAATCGAGAAAATGATCTGTCACTATCTTATACTGACACTGTTTGTTAATTGCAATATTTAAGCCGCAAATTTCATTATTACTAGACTGGCACCTGAAGCGTAGGATTGGACACCTTACCTTAATGTAAAAGAGGCGACATACGCTGTATTTGGTTTACTGATGCAGTGCCCTATACTCCACTGGGTGCGGAATGGGGAATGATGATAATGTTTTCCTTGCACTTTTTCTAATACTATTTTATGAGTATCCCTTATGCCTATATGATTTAAGTTATTCATATAAGTCGTTTACTTCCAAACTCTTCCATTGAGGGTTTTTCAACAAAATCCTGAAATTAAAAAAAATAAATTTTTAAATAGAATCTTAATCAGAATGATTCATTATTTAAACTAAATAAATGCTTGCGTCTTTATTTCAGAAAATGAAAAAAAAAACACTTATTATACTTTTTATTTTATTTTATTTTTTATTATTTATTTACAATTATTCGTGGAATTCCATTGTAATCATGCAATAACTTATATTTACATATAAGTTATTAATTAAAAAATACTTAGTTCACTTCCACTCATTTATTTGACCAATTAGCGCTTTCACCCTCTAATAGGCATCTTCAGACTGGTGAATATTATAGTGTAAGGATAATATATATATATAAATATTTTATTTACATTTTTTTACTTTTTTAAAATTAAAAAATGTTTTTGTAAAATTCTAAACATATCTACTTTTTCACGTCTAGTAAATGTTATCACTTTAACTCTCCAAAAAAAGAGACTAACTCTTGTGCTTGGAGAGGGACTTACACTGTTTTAGTTGTTTATTTATAAGAGTTTATATAATTTTAAATACGAGTACATTCGAAAGAAAAATAAAAACATAGGACATATAAAGAAAAAACATAAAACAGTAATACATTCATACTAATTAAAATTTAATGTTGTTTTTACATAAAACTTAATATTCAGTGTAGGTAAATTACACTTGAGATAATATTTAGTTTTATATAAATTATCCTTACACTGTATAATATTCAACAGTCTGAAGATGACCATTAGAGGGTGAAAGCGCTAATTGGTCAAATAAATGAGTGGACGTGTACCAAGTATTTTTTAATTAATAACCCATATGTAAATATAAGTAATTACATCACTTATTATACTTATTTATGGTGTATGCAAATAACTGCAGATATTATTTATACTGTCGATCTCGAGGAATTACGCTCTTAATGTTTTTTTTTTATAGAAGTACTTACCACTTAATTTACTGGGGTGTTTGAGACTCAAAGTACATATTTTAGAGGGGTTTGCCACTGACATTGATTATTTGAGCTTATTTTGACATTACGAGCTAAGCCAGGTCGCCAAAACATCGTAACCGACAAAAACAATATTTTACAGAATAATATTTTTTCTTCTTAATTATTAATGAATATACCTCGAGAATCCATTTTTTGTAACTCTATTTTATTTTTATCAATAAATTTAATATTCTTCTAAAATGTGTTTCTCAAAGCTTATTTCAGACAACTTAGAAGTTTTTTCTCTCTGTAAAATAACATTTGTACATTTTTTCCTATTTTGATTGTAGGGCGGTTTGGAATTGAACGACACATATTATATAATATGTTACAGTGTTTTACAATAAAATAAATACATTCATACACAAACAATGTGCTTAATCAGTGTTGGTTCTCACATCTCACAAACTCTTCGAGATTTGACTGGTTAAAAATCCGAGAGAGAATATAAATATATAGCAGTGTTTAAATCCCCTCATGGAATGGCTCCAAGATGCCTATCGAACCTCTGTATCAGGGAAAATTCATGTCAAAGAAAATCTACATTTAGGTCAGCATTTAACTCGGGCAGAGCCTCCTGGCCTGTTGTAGTGCAATTTTTTTTTAAATCTTACTTTATTCGTTTGTCATGCCCTCAAATTTAAAATCAGATAATGTAAAATGTAATGTTAGAATGTAAGTTTACGTATCAAATTGTTAGGCCCCCTTGAGGTGATTTTTCACAAAAATGGCGCTATATAAATCAGACAAATATTATTATTAATTTTTCTTTTTAATACTAGTATTTTACACGTATCTTAATTTTTTTAAATTATAAATGGTATATTCTGTAATTTATTTTTGTTCTTCAATTTTTAATTACCGACGATATATTTTCAAATTAGTATTTAAGCTTCAATTTTTATTATTATCGGTATGTTTTCCAATTTATATTTTTGTTTAATTTCTTTATTACTAATTTTATATTTTATAATGGGTATTTCTGGTTCAATTTTTATTATTATCGGTATGTTTTATAATTTATAATAATTATGTCTCATTTATTTACTATTAATGGCATATTTTCTAATTTATTTTTATGATTCAATTTTTTCTAATGTTATTATTATTCTTTGAATTTATTAAGCATCATTTAATGATATTAAAAATATTTAAAAAAACACATGAAAAAAATAAGGTCCTTCCTAAACACAGGAATTTCCTAGCTAGTCGGGACCTGAAACAAATAAACTCTGTACATTTTAAAACTGTGAAATACATAAATAAATAATCGGTTCATTAGTTGGTACACTAAATTACTTAAATACTTCAAAATTGGTTTTCATAATAAATCGCTTCTATGAAAATTCAAGTTCACTCTGTGCCTTCGAATCCAATCGCCTTCTTCATAACTTGTCCTTGGACTGAACAAAAAATGCTTTTCAATACTGCCATTTGATTCTATTCATTTTGGTTCGTCTACTTTTACGAATTTCGTAAAAACCTATTCTTTCTTCTTTCGATGGTCTCTTTTGTTAATTTTCATCCGAAAAAATACAACGTGAGGCAGATTTTTAGATTTAATACGTGCCGTTTTAACGCCGCAGTTGGAACTGTACTTAAAGCTTCTTAAATTAGTTACATAGAATAATTTATATGACTAAAGGGACTGGTGTGAATGTTTATCGAATATTTCCCTAAACGGGGAGGCTTCTATATGTATGAGGAAACTGCTTTGGCGGATGTACGTCATAGAAAACCTTTCCGTTACACGACACTGGGATCCTCCGGAATTCCGTTATTGTTAGAATAATCAATAAGTATTGAACATGAAGGCCGCTATTTATTCATCCGGAACACTGCGTTTCCTAATTGGTTCGCAACAATATCTAAGTGGTTCTGTGCGCCTAGGAAAAAATCTAAGGAACCACAGAAAAATATCGTTATATGATCTTAAGAAGAAATGCGGTCTAACTTTTCTTCATACAAACGTATTCCTTTATTTTCTCCCTGGATTATGGCACTAGAGCAATGATTTTTATTACACATTATTGATATTTATTATTGGCGAGCCTTAAATTTATTTTATTGAAATATACGGCAGTTAGTGCCTTTTACATTTACATTAAAATACGTACATGTAAGTTGAATTATAAGTAAAATATTGTATTCAAAACAAATTAATACTAAACAGATATTTACAAATTAAGCAGTAAGAAAAAAGATGCACGATTTAAAAATTACATTACCAGGTATGAAAATATGTATAAAAAGGATTGAATTAAAATATATTCTTATTGGAGCTACGACCATCGAAAAACCCTTGAAGCGCCCAGTTTATTCTGTTTCAGTTTTGGGGTGCGGAAACCGTGAATACGGGACCTCGATTTTGTCGATTTTAGCTAGGCAAAATCGGTCCGACGGATTTTGTTTGGTCTTTTCGCACAGTGGCAGAAATGGAAGAGAGTGACAGAAAAACTATGTTAAAATAACTATTAATCAAAGCGTTCTGACACCGCATTTCCCCTTAATAAGATACATTACAGAGGCAATAATTCTTACTCCCAATAATATGTTATTATCTGTCCCCTCGTTCCTTTACATCGCTCGTTTCTTCTATTTGATTTCTATATTTCTCTTTTTTTTCTACCTCAGGGAGAGGCAATGACACATTTGATTAATAAGTACGTCACGGCCGCTCACCTAAGTTAGGTGTCGGTTTCCTATTTGTTATGCCATATTTTTAGCAGCATATGGGACAAATCCAAATTTCGGTCACAGAGAACACGTACAACGTACGTACTTCAAATCCTCTCGTATCTTGTGAGGATACTGAGGATTGACGGAGGTGTAAAGTAATGTTATTACATAGCATAATTATCGTGTACAATTAATAGAGTACTATTTTTAATGAAATAATTCGTTGGATTTTATAAAGCAAAAGTTACGGTTTTGATTTGCAAAATATATTTTTAAAAAGTTTATATTTGAAGCACTAACTTTGTGGTTATTCATTATAATAAAATAAATAAAACAACTTTGTTTTTAACCACTAATCTTTATTTTTCACCGACCGGTTTCAAAGCAAACAAACTTCTTCGTCAAGGTTTACGTAACTAATTAATTGATTCCTTTTTTTTATTTTTATCATGTTCACTAAATACTACACGTGGACTCGATAAATCAAGTCGTTTTTTCCTTATACGGGTGGTAATTTGATATCATTCTTTTCGAAGTAAGACAGGAGAGGACTAAAATAAATATTGTTTATTTGGTCATTAATTATTGTTTTCTTATCATGAATCGCTTTTTTAATTTCTAAGTTGTCTAATTTTAATATTTTATTTTCAACATGAAGTACTTTTAATCCAGTGTCTTTATTGAAGTTATGATTATTTTCTATCAGATGATTTGCGAATTCAGAAAAATTATTATTATTTAAGCATCTTAAGTGTTCTTTTACTCTAATATTAAAGTTTCTTTTAGTTTTTCCAATGTAGATTGAATCGCAATCATTACAATTTAATTGGTATATCCCAGTTTTATTATATTTATGGACTTTGTCTTTGTGATTTTTTTACAATGTTCCTATATTATTAGTTAGTTAATAAATTATTTGGGTTCCAAAAATAAAATCTTTAGTGTTCTATTTTATACATAGTACTTTTACTTTATCCTGATTTTCAACAAATTGAAGAAAATTTGTTTTCCGATTTTTTGTGTACTTCACGTGTATCCATGTGAAGAAAAGCTTTATTGTATTTCTTAAAATGGCTCACAGTTGTATGTCGATAATGTACGAGTATCTAGAAATGTGTGTAATTACCGACGACTGCTGGGAAATAAAGCATAACCTCCCACTCTTCCCTCGCAGTCACATTGACAGTTTCGATAAAAATTCCCGATGTACTGCGTCTAAAGTCGTTCTAGTCGACATTATTGCATTTGAAAAGTTTTTCTGCATAAAAGGTTTATTTTACGAGTCCTCGCATCGCGTGACAGTCGTCTCGTCTCTTTTATGACGAGACTCCCGGAGTCCGCCATACGAGCCATGCGGCCCATAGCAAACGTGCTGCGCGCCGCGACGCGACGCCGACCCAATATTGCCGCTAGTATTTATGTATGTCAAATGAGCGTAGATAAATTACTGCATGAAATGTTTATGCAATAAACGGTCGCAATCCTCTCCGCTCTCCGTATTAATAAGATTAATAAAATTCAGCCCAATGAGCGAGACGTTTTTATTTGTCATTTTTTGAGATGAACACACAAGTTCGCTCGGTTTGTTTTTTGCTGATATTTTTTCTCGGCATCAAAGAAATGAATAATACAGTTTATCATAATATTCTTTACGTGATTTATATTCTCGCTACTCATTCCCGTGGTGTGGTTTCCTTTTAGAAAACTGACATTGCGAAAATTCTGTCTTGCAGAGTTTACTGAATTCATTTCAATTCATTAATGTAATTGAAATTATTTCTCTCATTTTTTTCAACTTTGAACTAAAAATAATGTTTAACAATTACCGATTACCTGATACATTTTAACTTTAAATTTTTACAAACAATATGGCACATTTTAACCCTCTTGCAAGAATGTTAAGACTCTATAACAAAATAATCTTTATTTTTGTGTATGTAAATTATTTTTAGTTTATTTCGTTACTTCTTATATGTTCTTATTTTCTCTTTTCTTTTCTTAAAAAAAAGTAGCTTCTTATGTTTAACTCGATTTTATTTCTTTAACTCAATATTTATTCTTACCTTTCACTAAACTTAATATTTATTATTACTTAAATTGATTTTACACATATATGGTGGAGTTCTTTAATTGAGGATATGTATAAAAAATGTTAGTAATGCTTTCTTAAAAATTGTATGTATTTTATGGTTGTTTTATTATTATTTTATCCTTGTTGGAACTTCCAAATAAATAAAAAATAAAATATAAAAAAACACACCTTTTGCGAATCAAGTTTCAATATTTGTAATCAATCGATTATTATTTTTTATCATGTTAACTGTTAAACCCACCGCTTAAAATTAAATGCGCCATCGAATGATAAAAAAATCGGAGAAAATTAATAAAAGCGTTGAAAAATTCTTGGTCACACTATTTTTTTGTGTAATTTACGTGTTGATTATTTTGTAAGATAAATACTTCGGTAACGAAAATTGCTGAAGTACGGAAAGTCTGCCAATTAAAATGAGAATTGGATTTCTGTCTGCGGGTATTGTTTATTGGGCGATGAAGTAGATGCATATCCGATCTGATGTTTGGTCGGCGTCGATGGAAATACTCCGGTAAAAGTTTCAACGAGTCTTGTGCGTTGAGACGCGAGGTCGGAAAAATGTGCAAATCTATAAAGGTAGACAATCCGCCGCAAGTTCATGTACCGCTGCATGTTTCCAAGGCGAGAAGTGTGGCTTTCCGCGCTACCTCGGTCCTTGAATAATGCCGTCGCGTGTTACCTTTTCCATTATGAAGAGTTTTCCCACATAAATTATAGCCGAACGGTTCTACGAAGTCAGTCCAGTTTCTTTTGCTAACGCGAACTTTAGCCGACAAACTGGTGTTATTGCACTAAAATGCTCGGCGTTTGTGTGCACCGAATAATTCAATTCTTTTTTTTTAAGTCTTTGTTTTGTACTTGTTGGTATCTAATTGGCGTCGAAATCAAAAGCAAAAATCCTCCCGGGAGGAATTAGTCGAGATGTTTTTCGTCTTATTTTTTGTAATTCGATGATCGTCGGAACCGCCAAGACCGCACAAAGCCATTTCGATGCGCTAAGAATATTGCATTCAGTTTAGATGTTTCCCCGGAGTCATGTTGGTATGCCCGGCAAACGGCAGTCGGCACTCGGCACTCGGCACTCGGCACTCGGCACTCGGCACTCGGCACTCGGCACTCGGCACTCGGCGGTCGGCAGTCAGTAGTGAGGCCATCCGCGTTATCTCTTTAGCTGAAATAATTTCCTCTCGGTCCCTCGGAATAAAACCGTCTGTTTTATATCAAACCCCGCCACCGCCACCGGGCACCGGTGCATGAAGAGTGCTATTCCCTCCCCTGGCCCGCCCTCTGGCCTCTGCCCCCTACACTCCTCCCTCGAGGTAGGCACCGGCTATTTGCGGTTCGGCGAAATGTGCGTTGGTAAATGTGAGCGATTTGTTTTATATTGTCCTCTAACTGTTATTGGCCATAAATCACACGCGGCGTCAACCAGCCACCGCGACCGGCGACAAATCAATAGGCCGATTCATATTTGAATATCATCAAGAATATTTGCGCCGGATTCATTATTTTTGCCATTCCCGCTTTTGATTCGCTCGGCTAGCATTCAACATTGAATGTAAATATTACGTTTAATGTATTGCCTTTCATGATAACATTTTCACGTGCCTACCACGTACCTACGAGTAGAAAATTACATTTGCTGGAACATTAACATCAACTTGTGTATTTTATGTTAGTATGATTATTTATCGTTATTTCTATTTACAAATATTGTCGTATATACCCATTATCTCTTATTTTATAATAATTTGACAGCTTTAAGCGGAGCAAACACGAAATATATAATTTTCGCAAATGTGTACGATTATGGTTTTAGTTTAAAATGCCTACGAGTATGAAATACTAATGTCAGTTAGTTACCTGCATTTACATAAAGGTACAGGACAAGACAAATGATATAAGTTACCTTTATTTTAAAATATTATGACAGGATATATATCTTCACAAAGGTCTTATTTTGACCTAATCCGGTTAATGTTTACTCGACATTATTTAAAGTAAGGAATTCTATTCGGAATATTTCCCACTTATTTGAGCTGCCTTTGTTTAATGTGCTTACCGTCCCTAAATTATGGTAATTCCGAGTCTCTCAATTGGCGATTGCTTATCTCAAGTGTTGAACGCAACACGCTCCTAGTGGTGGCGGGGCGCGAGGGGGCGGGGGCCGGGGGCA